>NC_025687.1:13587519-13614157 GCF_000633955.1 Camelina sativa | reverse complement strand
GGGAATCTTAAAGTCTCTGACTTTGGTCTCAGCGCGGTGGCAGAGCAGCTTCGACAGGACGGGCTCTGCCACACGTTTTGTGGGACTCCAGCCTATATTGCACCCGAGGTTCTGACTCGAAAAGGGTACGACGCAGCGAAAGCTGACGTTTGGTCTTGTGGAGTGATCTTGTTCGTGTTGATGGCTGGTCACGTTCCGTTCTACGACAAGAACATAATGGTTATGTACAAGAAGATTTACAAAGGCGAGTTTAGGTGTCCTCGTTGGTTTTCATCGGATCTTGTTAGGTTATTGACTCGGCTTCTTGATACGAATCCGGATACTCGGATTACTATACCGGAGATCATGAAGAACAGATGGTTCAAGAAAGGTTTCAAACATGTTAAATTCTATATTGAAGATGATAAACTATGTAGGGAAGATGAAGATGAGGAGGAAGAGGCATCATCATCTGGACGGTCTTCGACGGTTTCAGAGAGCGATGCGGAGTTCGTTATGAAACGGATGGGGGTAGGGTCAATGCCAAGACCAGCGAGCTTAAACGCGTTTGACATTATATCCTTCTCTTCCGGGTTTGATCTGTCTGGTTTGTTTGAGGAAGAAGAAGGAGGAGAAGGGACGAGGTTTATATCAGGTGCTCCTGTTTCAAAGATCATATCGAAGTTGGAAGAGATTGCGAAAGTCGTGAGCTTCACGGTGAGGAAGAAAGAATGGAGTTTGAGACTAGAAGGTTGTAGAGAAGGAGCAAAAGGGCCTTTGACGATTGGAGCTGAGATATTTGAGCTGACTCCATCTCTAGTGGTGGTGGAGGTGAAGAAGAAAGGAGGAGACAGAGAAGAGTATGAAGAGTTTTGCAACAAGGAACTCAGACCGGAGTTGGAGAAACTAATCCACCAAGAAGTTGTAGTAGANCTGTAAGATCCTGCTTTTGGATGTTGAATGAATATCTACGTGAATGGATCTGAGAGGCGGCTACTGAAGGCAGATTATGACAAAGCCAAGATTCAGAAGGCTTTTTGGGGGATGGTGGTGCAAGAAGTGACCAATCTGAACCACTATTGATCTTCTCCAACTCATCACCCTTCACCATTTCACCACTTCTAATACTTATATTTTCAAAAGCTTCAAGGTCATGATTAGCCTCTGGTTTATTTCCCATGTCTGCTTCCTCTGGAGAGGTCATGGCATTTGAGTTATACTGATCCTCAGTCATGGGATCATTCTCGGTGTCGACATATACTGTCTTCTCCAAGAGTGAGCTTATTGAACCATTGCTTTTACGGTGGAGTAACTCCTGAGACAAGCTTATGTTTCTAGTATGCTTACTCAACCTGTTAGCTCTCAGGTTCTCGGTTTCTTTACGAGTCTCAGGGAAACCAACAGGGTGAAAAGGAGAACTGTTGCCTGTACTACGAAAAGGTGACATACAACGAGTGTGTCTGTAAGGAGATGAAGACCTACTTGCAGGAGAAAGCAAGTTTGATTCAGAGTTGAACTTCTTCCCAGTGCTTGAATGAACCGGTGATTGAACTTTACCACTCAGCTTGTGTTTAGAAAATGAATCAAGAGCCAACTGGAAAAATGTACAAGAGTTTATAGTCAGTGAGTGTCTAATCATATCTATAAGGGACTAATAGGAGTTCAAAGGACAGGAGTGGAACCTTTTTTACAGATTGGAATCGAGATTTAAGTTGAGCAACCTTGCTTGACTTCACTTGATCATGGCTTGGGGATGTTACTGGAGAGTTGTGTTTGGATTTGAAACCAGGTACTGTATTCAGCATGGTTAGAGAGTCTTTAAAACACAATTGTGGAAACATCCCACAACCTCTCTTTGAAAGATAGGCATACTCAGAACCCCCATCATCATCTTCATCATTGTTCTCACTTGCTTCACCATCTATGTCTTGGTGGTGATAATAAGATGGGACTACAGACTCATCATACCTATTAGGAGTTTGCTGCTTCTCCCCAGGAACTAACTCTCGTATCTGTATGGTTGGTTCAGGCATAAAACTCGATGGTTTTCGATTAGAAGCATAGTGAGGCTGCTCCACAGTCATGGCTTTGGCAGCTGGTAAAAACCGGTTCAACATAAACTCCCGAGATTGATTATCCTCAGAACTTTTTAGTGGTTTCTTGGTCTCAACAACACCATATCCACTCACACCACTAATGCTGTTGTTAAAAGAAAACGAGTCCTTTGGAGAGAGTGTGTCACGAGCATCAGAAAACACATCATCTTCATCATCTTCTGATTCTTCAACTTGTTTACCTTTTAAACTCTGCAATCTTGTCATGTTTCCATCAATGGCTTTACCCGGTGGACGACATGGTTTAAAGACTTGTTCTTCTTCTTGCGTCAAGTCACAGACTTGTGGTCTGAAATCGTTACCCTTTAATCTCCCAGGAGCTTGCTCCCAAGTGAAAGGAACAGAGGCAGGTTCAGTAACCTGATCCAAACCAGGGATAAGAACTGGATGACATTCACTTGTCTTAGTAGAGTCATAATCAGTGAAGTTATTACTCTTGTTTCTACGTACAGAGACAGCTGATGTGTTCTGCATCCGTCTTGTTGAAAGAAGAGGTACGTTGTAGTTCAGTTTCCTCTCCGCCATTAGTAAGCAAAGAGCAGTGTTCAGTTTTCGTTCTTAGGATATGACTCACAGACCAATGAAACTCGTTGGTATATATACCAAGTTCTCTAGAACAGATCTGACAAACAAAAAAACCAAACATAACAGTGTTCAGTAATCTTGCATTTTATCCACATAATGTGAAGTTAGTGGAAACAAACAAAAAAGATTTTTTTCTAGTACTACTAGAAACTTCAAATTTTTAATATAATAATGCTAACGCAAACGCAACACCGCTAAATAAATTTGAAATCTAGCAACCAATAATATCAAATACAGACCCGTGACATCAATCATTATATGCACAATTGAGTACTAGGCACAACTATAAGATTGTGACGATCTCATAATCGATGTAATTAAGCAGAATTGAGATAATCAAATTAATGATCAGGAAAATTATAATCGATAATCAACTAATTAATTAATTAAACTCGTTTACGGGAGAATCAAAGTTTCCAAAAAAAAAAAAAAGATAGCCCTTAAAGCTAGAAGAAGGATTGAGAATAACGTTATCTCAAAGAAAAGCACAGATCGAAAGAGAACCGTAAGGAGAGGCTTGAGAGAAAGGAGAGGAAGAAGCTTTGAGAGTTTAAAAAGGAGACTGAAGAAGACTTGAGTAAACGTATAACAGAGAGAGAAGGGTAAGCTTTTCTCTCTTTCTTTTATCGTGAGTATGTTGTGCCGTGAAGATGANAAAAAAAAAAAAAAAAAAAAGTCCTTAAAGCTAGAAGAAGGATTGAGAATAACGTTACCAGAAAGAAAAGCACAGATCGAAAGAGAACCGTAACGAGAGGCTTGAGAGAAGGGAGAGGAAGAGGCTTTGAGAGTTTAAAAAGGAGAGTGAAAGAAGACTTGAGTAAACGTAACAGAGAGAGAAGGTAAGCTTTTCTTCCTTTTGGTGAGTATGTGCCGTGAAGATGACGAAGAGAGGAAGATGGAGACTGGAGAAGAAAAAGGGAAGATGAAGTTT
Source organism: Camelina sativa (assembly GCF_000633955.1). NCBI lineage: Eukaryota > Viridiplantae > Streptophyta > Magnoliopsida > Brassicales > Brassicaceae > Camelina > Camelina sativa. Next base: position 13,610,548 of record NC_025687.1, on the reverse strand, counting down.
AGTCACGAGATGATTGGTGCATTTGGACTCTTCTTCTTCCTGCCTTTACTTCACTTTCTCGTTCACTATTGGTCAAAGATCTTGTTTTGCCTCTATGCACATTAATAGAGGTGGCGGTATTTAACCAGATTTAACCGAAAACGAACCACAGCAAACCAGATTCAGCCATTTCTTGTGACCGAGACCGACCTTATATAAATTGAGCAGTAAGTAACGTACCGTAGAACAGATAATTTAATAATCCCTTACTAGTAATTATGAGGCCTTTTTACTTGTTACTTTTGCACTCTGGGGGAATAATTTAAGGTGTGTACCGACACATTAGAGAGAATGATAGAAGCAAAGAATTTTTGGCGTAACCAACAACAACTCAAATTATTTTCAATCATTTAGTTTTTATATAATAGATCGGTTGAATCAGTTAAGAAATACACACATTAGAGTTTTTTTTTTTGTTTTCCTAATAAAAGTGTGTACACTTGTCATCATAACTTCGGAGAGTTTTGGATATTGTTATACAAGTGATGACATATGCTATAGTATGCTTAGCTTACATGATGCAAAGTTTGTATGATTTTTTTTTTCTGATATTTATAAAATATTTTATTCATATACACAATACCATAATAATCAACTTTACGCCCAGAGAAACCCCATCAAATCAGTGATTTTTTTGCATCACACAAAAACAAAAGAGAGATTATGGTAATTTTGTTTGTGTGATGCAAAGTTTGTATGATTTTTTTTTTCTGATATTTATAAAATATTTAATTCATATACACAATACCATAGCAATCAACTTTACTAGAGAAACCCCATCAAATCAGTGAAATTTTTCCATCACACAAACACAAAAAAAAAAGATCATGGTAATTTTGTTTGTGTGTGTGTTTAGTAAAGGGATAAAACGATTGGCTAACTAACACTCTTAGTCAGCAGGCCGCTTTCGAACACCGTTGCGGCGTTGCCCCCTCATTAACGTATAATTGCATGCTAAGTGCCAAATGCCAATCTTTTTTTGCCAACTGCTGATTTTTTAAAATTTCTATTACTAATTCTTAGAAAACAAAAGAAAATTAGTTAGACTACACTAGAGGACATGGAGACTGATTTTTTTTTATCTAGAAAAATGGATTTTTTGATTACTGGATTGAATATGATAATAATGGACAAAAATGAAATTAAGAGTGATTGCAATTCATTTGTTCAGACATAATAATTAAACAAAGTAAAAGTCGAAAGTGATTATCATCATGCAATGGAATCCCATCCCATACTTCAATTAACATATGGAAATTTAGGAGATTAAAAACTTTTTGCAACTTCTTTTTGTTTTTATGGTTAATCCTATTGTTATAGTTTGTAGGTGCTTAAAATTTGAAGTTTGAATCAAAGTGATCAGTTAGCAAGTAGTAATAACAAATTATAGCCACAAGCCCACAACCCGTGATGTCACAAAAGGATCCAAATATATGTTGAGCATGTAGATATTTTTTTTGTTTTGAATTGACGACTTTTAGTGACCAACACAACAAAATTGACAACTTTTATTTGGTCAAGTCTTATTGAAACTTGAATATATTGTTATAGTTTTATTGGTGCTTAGAATTTGAACCAGAGTGATTACTTTAGCAAGTAATAACAAATCATAGCCACAGAACCAGTGATGTCACATAAAGATCCAGATATTTTGATCATGTGGTTTCCATTTGTTCTGTCATCCCAATAGATTTCTAATTTGTCGAGTATAAAGCCATATCCTAATCCCACATTGTTTGTAAATGTATCACTAGCATTTTCCATGGACTTGGCCCTTGATTAAGGGTTTCGAATATGCTACGGAACGAAGCCATCTTTTTTTTACTTCCTACGATACTCATATAAAATAAATGTTCACAGGTACAGAGAACAAAATCCAAGATAACATTTTAAGAAGTGAACCAAAAATTAACGAAATAAAAAAAACAAATAAAAGTGTCTTCTTAATTAAGCAGAGAGATGGGAAAAACGAAGATTATAAGATCGTTGAACCAAAAAAGCTTTTAAAACAATTTAGTTCTGCTCTTGAGCTTCTGCAGCCTCCTTCTCTGCTTCAGCCATTAGTTCATCAAAGTTCTCAGACTTTCCAAGTGTGATCTCGATCTACAAAGTCATATAAAGCCACAGATTTAGCTAACAATATTATAACCAATTTCAATTTCACAGAACAAACAAAAAAAAATCACAGAATGAAGCTTTAAATCCCACACAGCCCAAGTAATTTCTCGAATAATTTGTGAAGTTGAAATCATATTACCTTAGCTTTCTGCACAGGACGACCCCTTGAATCATCCTTGATATCCACAGTGGAGGTCATGATCTCTGTAAGAAGAAGCAATTTTCCAAATTAGCAAAACATAGTCACTGAATCTTTCAAACCTCATTATTGTTAACACTAAGCTCATTCAAGATTTCAAGAAGATCTTACTCTTTTCAACAGCAAAGCCATTGTTCTTCAATATCTCAGCAACCGTAACCACAGTAGCAATGGCTGCACAATGCACACAAATCAATGTTTTATGAGTAAAACCAAACACAAACCTCTTCCAATAAACAAAGCTAAGCTAAGAACAAGATAAAAAGATTCTATCTCAATGACAATAAAAGGAAATAGCTTTTCAGGAAAACCTTTGAATTGAATGAACTCAACACTACTCAGTTACATATATCTCAATTAATTAGAGAGATTAGCTTCATAACCATACATTAAATACAACAAGCTGATAAAGAGAACATTACCCATTCCTAGTGCAGACAATTCAACATCAGTGTACTGCTGCATGTACCTCTGTTCAAAATCAAAATCACCAAAACAAAGTCAGTACCATACACATGTTTTACTCAATCTCCAGAAGCAAAACAAAGTTCATAAACCTTAACAACACAGAGCACCAGCAAAATAAACCCATTCAAACAGAAACAACATGAATAAACACAGCTCGAATCTATAGATTTTAACCTAAATACGAATCAATCAACAGTCGATTTCAAAAGTTTTATCGGTTTACCTTGGCGAGATTGACGTAGAAGAACAAAGGTTTCTTAGTGTTGGAAACCTGAATCCGATTCTTCTTCTGGGTATCAACGGCCAAGTTCATGTTGTTCACTCCTTCCGTGATCTCTTCCATTGATAACTAACTCTAAAATCAAAAAAACTTCTCTTCTCGAATTTAGATTTCTCTCTCTCTCTCTCTCTCTCTCTCTCTCGCTGTGTCTACGAAACGATGAAATTGAAAGAGAAAAGAGACGACGATGAAGCTTCTCTCTGTAAGAACCAAACCCCCCAAAAAAACCCTAACTAAAAATCCCAAACCGACATCGTTTCTACACAGCCTAAACAAATGGGCTAGGATCCGGCCCAAAAGGCCCTATTCAGAGAGTGAGTGAAAATTAATTTAATATTTTATTTATTTTTGGAAAATTTTTTAATTCTGCGATGAGCCGTATCGGCGTTATCCGATCAGATCGTTGAATTGAATCATCGAGAGGAGAGACTCAGACTCGCCGGGGAAGAAGAAGAAGCTATGCCGATGTTCAAAGCTCCGTTCAACGGCTACTCTGTGAAATTCAGTCCATTCTACGAGTCGCGCCTCGCCGTAGCTACTGCTCAGAACTTCGGAATCCTCGGAAACGGCCGTATCCATGTGCTCGAGCTCGCTCCTGGAGCTCCGGGAGTAACCGAATCCGTCGCTTACGATACAGCAGACGCCGTATACGACGTGTGCTGGTCGGAATCTCATGACTCGGTACTCGTCGCCGCGATTGGTGACGGCTCAGTGAAGATTTACGACACGGCTCTTCCTCCACCGTCTAATCCGATCCGATCGTTCCAAGAGCACGCGCGTGAGGTTCACTCTGTGGATTACAATCCGACGCGGCGTGACTCGTTTCTCACTTCTTCGTGGGACGATACGGTGAAGCTTTGGGCTATGGATCGTCCCGCGAGTATTAGAACATTCAAGGAACATGCTTATTGCGTTTACCAAGCGACTTGGAACCCTAAACATGGTGATGTGTTTGCTTCTGCTTCTGGAGATTGTACTTTGAGGATTTGGGATGTTAGAGAGCCTGGTTCAACTATGATCATCCCTGCTCATGATTTTGAGTTGTTGTCCTGTGATTGGAACAAGTATGATGATTGTATTTTAGCTACCTCTTCAGTGGATAAGACGATTAAGGTTTGGGATGTTAGGAGTTATAGAGTTCCTTTGGCTGTGCTTAATGGCCATGGATATGCAGTGAAGAAGGTGAAATTCTCACCGCACAGGAGGAATCTGATAGCGTCTTGCTCATATGATATGACTGTTTGTCTTTGGGATTACATGGTGGAAGATGCTTTGGTTGGTAGGTATGATCATCATACAGAGTTTGCTGTTGGCATAGATATGAGTGTTCTTGTTGAAGGTTTGATGGCGAGCACAGGTTGGGATGAGCTTGTTTATGTTTGGCAGCAAGGGATGGATCCTAGAGCTAGTTGATGATCATAATTCATAAGTAAGTCTGTGATTGCAAGAAAAAAAAGTTTTCCTCTTAATTTGTTGTGGAATTGGTTTGGTTTTGTTCAACGGATGTAGTCGGAATAAAGTTGGGATCTTGCAGTATAATGCAATGTATTGGAACTTCACATATGAAAAAGCTTCTCTGTAGTGTATACATATAGCTTGTTGTTACAGTATGAGCTGATCTAATCACTTCTTTTGCGGGCGCTTTTACGATATGGTGGTGATATTGATCAGAGCAATGTACTTGTTAGCATGTTACAAAACCAATGTGTTATTGCAAGTGAAGAAATGTGTAGTTACTATACAAATCTTGAGTCTCTTCTACTTAAGTTCAACAAGCATAGCACATGGTTATAGCTGTTGTGAAACTTCTAAATCATTGCTGCTTTATTACCGTGTGTTGTTGTCTTTACAATGTGTGAGTAAGACAATTGGGGTTATTACTGTCTGTAACTGTCTTCCTTACATGGTGATGACGTATGCTTTGGGTTTGGAATATGTAACTTTGCATCTGCATTAGGATTCAACTTGTATCTACTATCTCTTAAGGCAACAAGTTTAACATGTTTCTTTGAGCTCCTGTGTAATTTGAACTGATTTTGAGTGTCTCCTGAGTGTCGTGAACATCTTAGCTGACTAGAAGATACCATTTTGTATATAATGCATTATGCATACCATTGGTCCGTTTGGGTTCAATCCTCATCATCAACGTTACTTGTTTCTATATGTATTTTGGTTTAGGATTTGGTTCAAGAGTAGAGATTATCTCGTTAGTTAATCAAACCCTCTCAATGGGGTGAACTGAAGGAAAGAATTTTATCGAGTTGGATTCTATCAAGAACAACTGATTTTATCTAGCTAGATCAAATGCCGAGAATGTCGCTTCACGATGGAAGGTGAAGAAAAAAAAAGTACAATGGATGCAAGAATCAGTTGAGAGGGGTTGCACACTTGCACATGGTTCAACATTGATTGGATTTTATCTAATGATACATGTGTAGAATGAAGAGTTCTGACCTTTGTATTATATATTGTCTTAAGGTCATCTGACTTTTGTATCAAAAGTATTTTTCTTTCTGCATAACGCGACCGTATTACAAGATGGCAAAAAAGTTTTAAAGTAAGTAACATGATCATGTCCTTATCCATCAAGTTATCTAAAATTTTGTAAGATCCATCTGTAAACATTCTATCAGCTCAAAAGGAAGTGAAAAGAAGTGTTCACCAAACACCAAAATGTAAAAGAAAGAAAGAAGAGAGTGAGAGAGAGGGGTCCATGAAGTCAATCACTTTCAAAAGGAAAGCAAACCCACATGATCTTGTTCCGGATGCGGATATATTGAAAACACACTTCTCTTATTATTATCCTCTTTTCTTTCTACTTTATTAATTATATAGATCATATACAATTATACACAATATGCATAGTGTAGTACGTGTCTATATTCTCTCATTTTAAGTTTTCTGAAAATAATCCATTATTTTGTTAAGGTTTGTAGTCTTGTAAATTAATGAGAGAAGAAAGACGATCCGACGACAAGTAACTATATTGATTTTTTTTTTTTTGTGATATATTTTAGAAAAGTAATGAATACGAGAAAAGACTAAAGACAGTAGGATCTGAAATCCCAACAAGATGCGTGTATATCATGATTCAGTGAAAAGGATCCAAACTAAATGTCATCCAAAGCTCGATCTTTTCTTATTGGATTGACTTTTGATGACACTTAACGACAACAAAACGAATAACAAAAAGTTAACACCGAAAAAGACAATAGGAAAAACACACACAAAATTGCTAGGATGATAAGTTGGTTCTAATAGTTGTTATGTGGGTTTGGAACCGTACTAGTTAATTAGTTTTTTCTTTCTAGTTTATGAAAATGTTGATTGAATATATTGGTTCTCGATTGATTATTACAAAAATTACAATATAATATTTGTAACAAGGTTTTTTCATTAATAAGTTTCTTTTAAATTACTAAAAAATTTTGTATATTATCAAAAATATTTTCAGTCTTGCTAATGTTTTTAATCTAGGCTTAACTTGGTGAATTGTGGGAAAATGATGTGTAATGTGGTGTGATGATATAATAGAAGACCCAATGATGCTACAACATGTGTCTACCCATAAGCACCCAGCCTAGCTAGATGAACAACATTGTATTATACATTTTAAAAACTGAAATTAATTAATAAGATAATGAAAGAAATAAATAAGAAGAGAAGAAGAAAAAAAAAAAATTGAAAGCTTTATAGCGAAGGAGAGGGGTCCCCTCAAATGCTAATAGACGATGGATCCAAAAGGTAAAGTACATTTACATTACACATCGTTGGGTGCAATTATTCATTCCATCTATCTCAACCCCTCTTTTGTTCCCTCTCCCCTACCATTTTTTTTTATTTTATAAAAACAAAGTTCTAAATATTTATATTTTGTATGCAATTTATATATATATGTTATTTGGCTTCTTTTTCTCCTTACTCCATTTGTTTGTTTATATTAAGGTATTATTCAAATGATTCTTACATATTCGTATGGTTTGTGTTCAAAGGAATGTTTTTTTTCAAGGAATAGATATATACCAAGCTTTTACATTTTATTTTTGGTGTAGTTTTAGACTTTAAAGACATATATGTCGTAAGGCTCCTATCACAATCAAAAGGACAACCCCACTTAGTTAGCTCATAATGATTATTTTATACGGATCACAATTTGTAGTAGTTCCCTATACTGTTGTTGGTGCAATGTATGTATTCATAAAAAATGAACAAGGCAGATAATAACTTTTTTAATATCTTCCATATATAAGCTTTAGGTAAAATGTTAGTTCAAAGAATATTTCAAAATCGAGCAATACCAAAATCAAATAAAAATCAAACCCAACATATATTCCCAAAACTCAGCCGCTGAAAAAGAGCAGGAAAAGAGNAGGATTTGGTTCAAGAGTAGAGATTATCTCGTTAGTTAATCAAACCCTCTCAATGGGGTGAACTGAAGGAAAGAATTTTATCGAGTTGGATTCTATCAAGAACAACTGATTTTATCTAGCTAGATCAAATGCCGAGAATGTCGCTTCACGATGGAAGGTGAAGAAAAAAAAAGTACAATGGATGCAAGAATCAGTTGAGAGGGGTTGCACACTTGCACATGGTTCAACATTGATTGGATTTTATCTAATGATACATGTGTAGAATGAAGAGTTCTGACCTTTGTATTATATATTGTCTTAAGGTCATCTGACTTTTGTATCAAAAGTATTTTTCTTTCTGCATAACGCGACCGTATTACAAGATGGCAAAAAAGTTTTAAAGTAAGTAACATGATCATGTCCTTATCCATCAAGTTATCTAAAATTTTGTAAGATCCATCTGTAAACATTCTATCAGCTCAAAAGGAAGTGAAAAGAAGTGTTCACCAAACACCAAAATGTAAAAGAAAGAAAGAAGAGAGTGAGAGAGAGGGGTCCATGAAGTCAATCACTTTCAAAAGGAAAGCAAACCCACATGATCTTGTTCCGGATGCGGATATATTGAAAACACACTTCTCTTATTATTATCCTCTTTTCTTTCTACTTTATTAATTATATAGATCATATACAATTATACACAATATGCATAGTGTAGTACGTGTCTATATTCTCTCATTTTAAGTTTTCTGAAAATAATCCATTATTTTGTTAAGGTTTGTAGTCTTGTAAATTAATGAGAGAAGAAAGACGATCCGACGACAAGTAACTATATTGATTTTTTTTTTTTTGTGATATATTTTAGAAAAGTAATGAATACGAGAAAAGACTAAAGACAGTAGGATCTGAAATCCCAACAAGATGCGTGTATATCATGATTCAGTGAAAAGGATCCAAACTAAATGTCATCCAAAGCTCGATCTTTTCTTATTGGATTGACTTTTGATGACACTTAACGACAACAAAACGAATAACAAAAAGTTAACACCGAAAAAGACAATAGGAAAAACACACACAAAATTGCTAGGATGATAAGTTGGTTCTAATAGTTGTTATGTGGGTTTGGAACCGTACTAGTTAATTAGTTTTTTCTTTCTAGTTTATGAAAATGTTGATTGAATATATTGGTTCTCGATTGATTATTACAAAAATTACAATATAATATTTGTAACAAGGTTTTTTCATTAATAAGTTTCTTTTAAATTACTAAAAAATTTTGTATATTATCAAAAATATTTTCAGTCTTGCTAATGTTTTTAATCTAGGCTTAACTTGGTGAATTGTGGGAAAATGATGTGTAATGTGGTGTGATGATATAATAGAAGACCCAATGATGCTACAACATGTGTCTACCCATAAGCACCCAGCCTAGCTAGATGAACAACATTGTATTATACATTTTAAAAACTGAAATTAATTAATAAGATAATGAAAGAAATAAATAAGAAGAGAAGAAGAAAAAAAAAAAATTGAAAGCTTTATAGCGAAGGAGAGGGGTCCCCTCAAATGCTAATAGACGATGGATCCAAAAGGTAAAGTACATTTACATTACACATCGTTGGGTGCAATTATTCATTCCATCTATCTCAACCCCTCTTTTGTTCCCTCTCCCCTACCATTTTTTTTTATTTTATAAAAACAAAGTTCTAAATATTTATATTTTGTATGCAATTTATATATATATGTTATTTGGCTTCTTTTTCTCCTTACTCCATTTGTTTGTTTATATTAAGGTATTATTCAAATGATTCTTACATATTCGTATGGTTTGTGTTCAAAGGAATGTTTTTTTTCAAGGAATAGATATATACCAAGCTTTTACATTTTATTTTTGGTGTAGTTTTAGACTTTAAAGACATATATGTCGTAAGGCTCCTATCACAATCAAAAGGACAACCCCACTTAGTTAGCTCATAATGATTATTTTATACGGATCACAATTTGTAGTAGTTCCCTATACTGTTGTTGGTGCAATGTATGTATTCATAAAAAATGAACAAGGCAGATAATAACTTTTTTAATATCTTCCATATATAAGCTTTAGGTAAAATGTTAGTTCAAAGAATATTTCAAAATCGAGCAATACCAAAATCAAATAAAAATCAAACCCAACATATATTCCCAAAACTCAGCCGCTGAAAAAGAGCAGGAAAAGAGCAACTAACAGAAACCATAATACTATTTTATAATACACACTCACACATAAATATACATTATACAATAATAAAAGTTTACAAGAGGACATCAAAATCTGAATATAAAAACGTACCAAAAGACTATAAATAAATAATAAACACACATGGTCTAAATTTCTCAAAAAAAAAAGAAAAAAAAAATTACAATTTAAATTTAGTGTTCTTCTTGAAGCTTCTCTCTTCAAGATCNCATAACGCGACCGTATTACAAGATGGCAAAAAAGTTTTAAAGTAAGTAACATGATCATGTCCTTATCCATCAAGTTATCTAAAATTTTGTAAGATCCATCTGTAAACATTCTATCAGCTCAAAAGGAAGTGAANATTTCATCTCAATCTTCTCATATAACTTTTATAAACAAGAACCAAAATCTTTTAAGTTATTTGTTCTCCTTCACTAAAAAAAACACACAACATAGATAATGAAGGAGACAATAAGGTGTTGCATCGCTTGCATTCTACCGTGCGGAGCTCTTGACGTGATCAGGANCTAAGTTGGTTCTAATAGTTGTTATGTGGGTTTGCGAACCGTACTAGTTAATTAGTTTTTTCTTTCTAGTTTATGAAAACCTTAATTTGAATATTGGTTCTCAATTGAGTATTACAAATTTACAATATAATATTTGTATCAAGGTATTTCATTAATAAGTTTCTCTTAAATTACTCAAAAAATAATTGAATAATATCAAAAAATTCCGACTGTCTTGCTAATGTTTTAAATCTAGGCTTAACTTGGTGAATTGTGGGAAGTGATGTGTAATGTGTGGTGTGATGATATAATAGAAGACCCAATGATGCTACAACATGTGTCTACCCATAAGCACCCAGCCTAGCTAGATGAACAACATTGTATTATACATTTTAAAAACTGAAATTAATTAATAAGATAATGAAAGAAATAAATAAGAAGAGAAGAAGAAAAAAAAAAAATTGAAAGCTTTATAGCGAAGGAGAGGGGTCCCCTCAAATGCTAATAGACGATGGATCCAAAAGGTAAAGTNATTATATAGATAGATCATATACAATTATGCATAGTGTACGTGTCTATATTCTCTCATTTTAAGTTTTCTGATAATAATCCATTATTTTGTTATGGTTTGTAGTCTTGTCAATTAATGAGAGTTAGAAGTTATAAAGAAAGACGATCCGACGACAACTAACTATATTGATTTTTTTTTTTTTTTTGTGATATATTTTAGAAAAGTAATGAATACGAGAAAAGACTAAAGACAGTAGGATCTGAAATCCCAACAAGATGCGTGTATATCATGATTCAGTGAAAAGGATCCAAACTAAATGTCATCCAAAGCTCGATCTTTTCTTATTGGATTGACTTTTGATGACACTTAACGACAACAAAACGAATAACAAAAAGTTAACACCGAAAAAGACAATAGGAAAAACACACACAAAATTGCTAGGATGCTAAGTTGGTTCTAATAGTTGTTATGTGGGTTTGCGAACCGTACTAGTTAATTAGTTTTTTCTTTCTAGTTTATGAAAACCTTAATTTGAATATTGGTTCTCAATTGAGTATTACAAATTTACAATATAATATTTGTATCAAGGTATTTCATTAATAAGTTTCTCTTAAATTACTCAAAAAATAATTGAATAATATCAAAAAATTCCGACTGTCTTGCTAATGTTTTAAATCTAGGCTTAACTTGGTGAATTGTGGGAAGTGATGTGTAATGTGTGGTGTGATGATATAATAGAAGACCCAATGATGCTACAACATGTGTCTACCCATAAGCACCCAGCCTAGCTAGATGAACAACATTGTATTATACATTTTAAAAACTGAAATTAATTAATAAGATAATGAAAGAAATAAATAAGAAGAGAAGAAGAAAAAAAAAAAATTGAAAGCTTTATAGCGAAGGAGAGGGGTCCCCTCAAATGCTAATAGACGATGGATCCAAAAGGTAAAGTACATTTACATTACACATCGTTGGGTGCAATTATTCATTCCATCTATCTCAACCCCTCTTTTGTTCCCTCTCCCCTACCATTTTTTTTTATTTTATAAAAACAAAGTTCTAAATATTTATATTTTGTATGCAATTTATATATATATGTTATTTGGCTTCTTTTTCTCCTTACTCCATTTGTTTGTTTATATTAAGGTATTATTCAAATGATTCTTACATATTCGTATGGTTTGTGTTCAAAGGAATGTTTTTTTTCAAGGAATAGATATATACCAAGCTTTTACATTTTATTTTTGGTGTAGTTTTAGACTTTAAAGACATATATGTCGTAAGGCTCCTATCACAATCAAAAGGACAACCCCACTTAGTTAGCTCATAATGATTATTTTATACGGATCACAATTTGTAGTAGTTCCCTATACTGTTGTTGGTGCAATGTATGTATTCATAAAAAATGAACAAGGCAGATAATAACTTTTTTAATATCTTCCATATATAAGCTTTAGGTAAAATGTTAGTTCAAAGAATATTTCAAAATCGAGCAATACCAAAATCAAATAAAAATCAAACCCAACATATATTCCCAAAACTCAGCCGCTGAAAAAGAGCAGGAAAAGAGCAACTAACAGAAACCATAATACTATTTTATAATACACACTCACACATAAATATACATTATACAATAATAAAAGTTTACAAGAGGACATCAAAATCTGAATATAAAAACGTACCAAAAGACTATAAATAAATAATAAACACACATGGTCTAAATTTCTCAAAAAAAAAAGAAAAAAAAAATTACAATTTAAATTTAGTGTTCTTCTTGAAGCTTCTCTCTTCAAGATCACTACCTTACGTCTCTCTCTCTCAATTTCATCTCAATCTTCTCATATAACTTTTATAAACAAGAACCAAAATCTTTTAAGTTATTTGTTCTCCTTCACTAAAAAAAACACACAACATAGATAATGAAGGAGACAATAAGGTGTTGCATCGCTTGCATTCTACCGTGCGGAGCTCTTGACGTGATCAGGATCGTTCACTCAAACGGACACGTTGAGGAGATCAGTGGGACGATCACGGCCAGCGAAGTCATGAAGGCTCACCCGAAGCACGTACTCAAGAAACCATCTCCTCCACCGTCCGACCACGACGAGCGTGACGTCATCTCAGCCACAAAGATCGTCGTCGTCCCTCCGGAAGCTGAGCTCCAACGTGGCAAGATTTATTTCCTCATGCCTGCAGCTAAATCTGATAAATTCGCCGGAGGAAAGATCCGCCGGGATAATAAAAGTAACGCAAACAACGCCGTCAAGAAGCGGTCACAGCATCACCGCGGTGGTGAGAAATGTAATGACGAGAATAAAGATAAAAGTTCCGAGAAGGATTTGTTGATCTCTGATCGGTACTTGACGGAGATATTATCGGAGAAAGTGGCGACGCAAAAAGATCGGAGGAAGGGACGCGTCGGCGTGTGGAGACCGCACTTAGAAAGCATATCGGAGATCATAACTGTAGATTGAGGAAACGGCATCGTTTTTGAGGATTACTTGATAGTAAAAATACGTAGCTTCTTTTTTTTTTTTTCACCATCATTTTTATATTAAAGATATCGTCAGTTGAGTTGTGCATTTGAATGACAATATTGAAGAGAAAAAAAGTTTTTTACTTGGCATCAATTTCTTTAATTGTTTTAGATTAAACGTACTACACCTTTCAATAGAAAGTAAATGGATTAGTGCTGTAATGCATAATATAACTTTTGTACGCTGACGTATAGTTGTAAAATATAACTCATGTATTTATTGAAATTTGAAACTATTCATTGTTTTTTGTATCTAACTATTTCCCTTGTACATTAGTAAGAATGTAAGGGCGCTTTGGTCTCTATAGCATTGCTTATCCGTGGGAGATGGTTCTTGTCGTTTGCGATGAGAATGGTGACCGGAGGTGGTTTCTCTGGTTGCCCATAGATGCTCCTGTAACCATCGGATTTGTGAATAAGTCCGTTGTTGTCATTGCGTTTTTGTGTTAGTTTGCGGAGAAGCTGTAGGCACCTTACAAGGAGGTTTTGAAGGCTGGCCTTTGTTAGGGTTTGCTCGTGGCAACTAGAATGGGACTCCAGCTATTCGGAGTTGTGGAAATCATGCAAATTTCCAAGTTTGGCACCTTGGAATTGGTGTTTCTTCTTCGGTTTTTGCTTTGGGTTTACGTTTCATATTTAACTGTTTTATTGTTGTCTGTTTATTCAGTAGATTTTGGTATTTTTTCCGCTACTTGTATTCCTTGTAACTTCTGTCACAAATTCAAAAATGGTATAAAATTTAACCTTTTACCAAAAAAAAAAAAAGAATGTAAGGGCATCACCATTGGAAGGTTTTAATTTTGAGTCTCTTCTGTACTATTTGAATTTTTAATGAATAAATTATTTACTGTTTTAAAAATAAGAACCCTTGATCTCTTAATTAAAATTATCCCCTCCAATGGTGGGATATAATTTTGAGTCTCTTATTTTTAAAAGATAGTTTTTTGAAATTAAAAAATTTCATGACACAAGAAATAAAAATGTGTGAGTTACAGCAAGAACAAAAGTCTCTTCATTAGTCAGCAATCCCAATTTATAGCTAAAAGTTTTTAAAATTACTATAAGAGATGCAACATAAGAGAAATGCTAGTATTACCTTGTAGACTTGGGATAAAATCAACAAACAAATGTTATTCCTGAAGAATCACGTCATCTCCACCCTTAGTCCACGTCACCAATCCCTGCAAATCATAACCACAATATAGACGCAGTTACATATTTCAGCTTTTCATTAGTGTAAAAACAGATTGGGAGGAATTATTTTGTTACACCACCATAATAGGTTCCAATTACAAGAAAACAAAAGACTCAACTGAAATAACAAAAGGTTCCCGCAATGACAAGGAAACATAAGACTCAACTGAATATATTTCAGGGCAAGTAAAATCCGGAACCTCATAAAGAAAAAATCTCTTTGGGGTTCGTTCTTGACTCCTCCCCTTTTGAAGCTCTCCACCGATCTTCCACACAACCAGTCTCCCTCTTTCTTCCTTGATTCAATCTTCCATTTAGCTTACTTTCCTGTAATAAAAAAAGACAAAACAAAAACGTCATCAGCACCTTAATTGTGTAGTTAGATAAGTACTAAGTGTGTTTATGAAATAGATTCAATAGATTACCGAGTTGAGGGTGTTGCAATATGTAAAGGAAACAAATCTTTGATCCTCATCACGGTTGCACGAATCAGTTTCTCAACGGATTTAACAGAGCTAGTACTCAGCTTACCCAAAGGAACTTCTTCAACCAGCATCTGCAAGGAAACGGTCAGGAGTGATCCTCCTCCGTTTCCTCCAGGCTGATCACCCATACCATCCGGCAGAATAGCAAAACCGGAAGGCAGGAGAGCCACATAGTCAGGGTCTGTACCTGCATTGAGAACACCCTCTATTGATGCCGTATCAACAGGCGCATAGATCACAAATGATGCCGTATCAACAGGCGCATAGATTGGCGAAGCATCACATTAGACACAACTCATGTAGCTGAGAGAATACAGATTGCCGAAGCATCACATTAGACACAATTCCATTAATAATGGGAATGATATGAACTGGAGAACCTCCACAAGCTGAAGCACTGAAGTATGGAGTCATACTTCAACGCTCTTCAAGGTTTTTTTGCTGCATTGTCATGGAAGCATGGCTGGTACTGGGACTACACTTTCTTCATCCATACAAGCCTCTGTTAAACAAATTGTCGATTCCAACTTCAGATTTTTGCAGGGTTCTGTCTCATTATACGGTAAGAAGACTCTATCTTCTTTTGCTTATTGACAATCACGGAGCCAATCACACTCAGAGTATCCACACATCGACAACCACGGAGCCAAGATGGACGATCTTTGAGGATTTCAGCGACCTATAGTCATTTTAAAAAAATCAAGATTATATATTTATTCCGATCACAAACACAAGCCATAGAAGAATGAAACAAAACCACACATGGTTTCTAAACTCGCGAGACCGCATGTGAAACTTAATCGAACATGTTGAACAAAACTGTCGCGAATTCTTACTATCAGAAAACTTACCATGAGAAATAGGTTCAAGCTTCTCCGATTCTATCTCCTCTGATTTCAATCGATTCAATCTCCCCCGATTGATTCGACTCCGAATTCAATATCCTCATATACAATATCGTCCAAGTTTAATCGGGCCAACAAAATAATTGAGAGATTGGCGACAGAGAGCGAGAGCGAGAGAGAGAGGAAGGGAAAGAACACGGAAAAAAATTTTTTTGCTCTCAATATAACTCTTCACCAACCCTGCACTGACACGTCACGTCTCTTATGTGAAATCGAATATCTCTTCTTCTTTTTTTTTTTCTTTTTTTTTTTTCCTATTTTTCCACTAAAACTCCTTCCTAGAACCCCGTTGGGGTTAACCTAAGCTTATATCTAGTCCTAGCCAATTTTAGTAATTTTTGGATCCTAAAAGCTAAAATACGTGTAACTTGTGTTCTGCTTATGTAGAAAAATGTGCGTTATATCAAATTTATACTTAATATTTTTTTTAAAAACTAAAAATCAAGAAAAAATAATTCTCAAAAAAACTTGAAAACTAATTTGATCTCATATTTAAAAAAATAACAATATTTTAAATATATTTGTTTCATATTTTGTAATCTCATACGTAATAGTTTTATACTACTTGTCCAACTAATTTTAAATAAAATTATACCAACATTATCATAAATTAATCAAAAATTCAAAAATGTTATCATGAGAAAATTATTTGTTTATGTAAAAGTGAATATTTACAATCCTTTTTTTAGAGTTAATAGTTAACAGTATAATTTATTTAATTATGATATTATAATAATTAATTGTATAATTTTTTTATTCTTTTTCTTATAGAATTAGTAATTTAAAATTAGAATTAGTATTATTTTATATAATTATACTATTGTATTTAGTATACCATCCATGAGTTTTGTTAATCTTCTCGTATCTCTTGGAAAATAGTGACGCTCGTGGTTCGACCATAATTATTAACGATAGTTGTGTTTTTTTTATAACTATTCCTCAATAAGCAACCGAACGAAACAGTTACGTTTATAACTATATATTTCTCCATAACATGTAAAATAGTAATTTTGTTAGTTGTAATCCGGCAAACTCGGGTCTAATAACTTGTCTCCTAAAATCGGATTGAGCTATACATGAACATCAATACATACTTGTTCTCAATAAGAGTATAGAAAAAATTGGTTTTGACTTAATCCGTATATAGCAATACATACCCACATGACTAAACTCTCCTGTCTCTTGGGACATCGCTGATAATAGGTTATTCCTTATAGTAGTTCAAGGATACAACACCGAATGCATGAAATCTATCTTATCATTTACCTTACATAATACATGATATACATTGGAGCCATGTATCTGTAACCAGTTATATAAAATAGTTATCTTTTAAAAGCAGTTATATATGCCTTATAAAATAGTTATCTTTTTTAAAGCAGTTACATATGCAGATTCATCCATAGCTCATAGCAGCTGAATTTTGATGATAATCCCTTCCAATTTTTACTGAAAAAACAATACAAAAATATAAACAACTGAAATAATTAAATAATCAAATCATGACAACAGAACATGATTGTTACTCCAAAAATCGATGTTATATAAGCACTTCACAAGGAATATCCATGAACAATGAACCAAAGGTATGAACAGAGGCATCAACAAACTATTACTAGTATAGTATAATATTAAATAATAAAGAAAAAACTGCATGTACCACAAAGACTACCATACACAAAAGCGACAATGAAGCAGCTTACGTTAAGAAGAAGGTCAATCGGAGTAGAGAGATAAACCAAAGAGGATGCAAACACAGGAATAGAAATCATGGAATAACATAGAAGAGCAATAGAATTTAACGAGCTATGAAAACGAGGTATAGCCTGAGAGATATTAATAGTAGTTGGGATTGTATATTTAGGGTTTTTCATTAAGTATTAAGAAACTAGGTTTTTGTCCACTTAGGAAAATGTACGGACAACGTCTCGGCGGTGTTGTATACGCGGACTATGCGGTGTCCAGGCGTCCGCTTTATAAGAAAACGTATACTAAGCTGTATAAGATGTATTCGATATGTTACGATACTGAATATAGAATAGGGACGCATATACGGGCAAAACGGCCGCATTTTAGAACACTGGTTAATTTAGTTATAGATTAAGGGTAAAACTAGGAAATCTAATGTAAAATGCATTGGAAATATAAAATAATGCATTAGAATTGTAAAGTGACACTTTTTGTAAAATAAAGAAAAATCCTTAAAATGACAATCTTTATAAAACAAATAGAGTATTAAACATCAACCGTAAATCAGTTTTTTTCATACTTCGCTGGTTTTAAGGAAACAACAGCAGTATTTATTGGATAGATTATTAAATCCAAACGTTGACAACAACAACAAACAAAAAAAGAAGATAATTAAAACCAAACATATCTTAAAGCTAGAAGACCAACAATACTATTATTCATTTATTCTTCGATGTAGTCCGTTGTTTCTCACTTGGTCTTCTTGGTGGAACCTCGCACTCTTCATTACGAACGAGCTAGTAACGCATGCCATTGTACACGAACGAGCCCCTGGGTATTGTCTTTCATATTTACTGGTTGTGACATAGGTTGAGCCTAATCCCAATGAACTATCTTTTTATATTTATTAAATTATTTAAATTTTTAATTTTTGTAATTTACAAATATGTGAAAACAAAGTTATATAACACACGATAAAATCGTTAATTGTTAAAATTGACACGTGTCGCAATCACATTAGTTACTAACTTTGAATCTAAGATTTATATAATAACATAATATTAAATAAGCTATCAAATCATTCACCGATTAGAAAACTTTAAAAAATTACATTAATTTCTTATTGTTTTATATTATGTTAATCACTAATTTTAACACATTAAACTTTTTTATACTTTAATTATTTTTCTGTATAAATTTCTTTTTACTATATTATTATAATAAATAATAATTGTAACTAAATTGCAAATATTTTCCTTATAAATTGCACATATTTTCCTATTGAAATTAGTAATTTAATAGATAACTTTCCTTTTAGAATTAGTGATATAATAAATTACTTTGGTTTTTTCTAATTATTAAAAATATTAATTGTAATTCTTTTAATTTTATTAATTTTCTTATAATTATTAAATAAAATTTCTTTTTACACATCTCAAAATATTATCGATTAATTTTGAAAACTAAGATTTATATAATAAGATTTCCTACTAAAAACGTTTTTGTTAATTCAATTTAAATATCTTACCTTCAAAGGAGGGCTTTTGTCATTTAGTACATTATTACAAAAAAAAAAGTTTTCAAAATTGGTTTTCTCCGACTTGTAATCCTTCTTGTCCTTGATTAGTTTCCCCCTAATTTACTACTCTTATATTCGCCGAGATTTTGTGTTAGGGACCCTGCACGTACTAGGTCATACGTTGGTGCGAGGGAACGGGACGTTAAGAGGAAGTATTGCTCATCAATGTAATTATACAAATTAAACCTATATAATGTATGTATGGATCATCATATTGTTATAGGTGATTCTAGATTTGAGCCATTAAGTTTTTGATTTGTGAGCATAAATGTTACAACTTTTACAAGTGGGGTCAACAGTGTGATGAAAATATAGGGTAAGAAATATGACATACAAGGAAAACAAAATATACTACTATAACGCAAAAGAAAATAAACTTCTT
Organism: Camelina sativa; assembly: GCF_000633955.1. NCBI lineage: Eukaryota > Viridiplantae > Streptophyta > Magnoliopsida > Brassicales > Brassicaceae > Camelina > Camelina sativa. The sequence goes on along the minus strand of NC_025687.1, from coordinate 13,591,090 downwards.
TTTTTTTTTTAAGACAGCAGACCGCAGGCGGTTCCATTTCATCAAAACATAATTTAGAGCTTTGTGAAAGTAAACTATCAAAAATGGCTCAGCTTCTCTCCCGACTCTCCAACCTCTCTCACCGGAACCATTCGCTCGTAAGCTTCTCCGTTCTCTTCTCTCTCTGTCTTGGAACAAGTTGCGCTACGTTAAGAGAAAAGAATTGAACATTTGGTTTCTTGAACTCTGTTGGTAACTAATTAATTTGGGCAGATTCGTCTGTTTTCATCGTCACGCACCACCAACCCGTATTTGTCACTTGCATGCAATGCGGAAGTCGTCATGGCAAGCGGTGAAAACATGGGAGACGTTCTCTTGTTCGACGTCGCTAAGGAAGATATGCTCACCGTACAAGGGAAAAGAGTACCCCAAGAGCTCCTTGATGGGTACGGATTCGGAGCTTCTCATGGATGGATATTTTGCTGTGACCACCATGATCGTTCTGTATGTATCAGCGACATTTTCAACCCCTTGGCTTCTAAACCAGACCCGAAAATGGTTCCTATGCCTCCCCTTACTGCTCTTAAGACTTGCCAAAACCAAGTCTTTTGGAATGTGGCAATGTCTTCTTCTGCTCCTCCTGATCAAGAAGATCAACGTTGGGTTGTTGCCATCAAGTTCTTGGGTAGACAGCTTAGTCTATGCAGTCCCCGTCGTGACCTTCGGTGGACTAATATCTTAACCCCCTTGGACTTCACGGAAAACTCAAACCTGATGTATTCTAAGAGAGACCAAAGGTTCTACTTGCCTGCTCCTGGAGGCCACCACTTGTTCTCCACTTCTCCTATGATCTCAACTTTAAAAAAGACATGGCTCCTAACTTCCATAATTTGCAGTTTCGTGACCTTCCGGAGTTGCCTCAATCCAAGTGGGAACTGTTGAATTTGTGTTCTAGGACGGAATATCTTGTGGAGTCCGTCTCCACTGGTGAACATTTTCTCGTCAAATAGTATTTTATATCTCTACTCTAGTAGACTAGTAGTATGCATTGAATTGTTACATTGGCTGAAAACACCCTTGGCTTTCCTTGCTTGCGTTGCGTGCAGGTACGGTGAGAGTTTTGATAACGGCAGGCTGGGCTACAGAACAAAGCGGTACATGGTATTTAGAGAGGTGGAGACGATACAAGGAAGATACATGTGTTACAGAGAGGACATTGTGTTGATGTTTTGTGTTTGTGTGTTTACGATGATGAAAATAGAGTAAGAAAGTAATACTTTTATTGATCTGAAATTTGAATGTATTACAGACTCGATTGTGTTGTGTTACAAAGACTCGATCTATATTTACCAAGGCTTTAAGTGTTACAAGGTTTGAAGAGCTTAGAAGAAATCTTGGAGTGAAGCTGAGATATGATTAAGGGGGAGTGTTGAAGCATAATCAAATCTCGTTTCACAACATATTTGCATAGCATAACATATTTACATAACACAACACATTTACATAACACAACACATTTGTATAAGTTAGTTATTTGATTTAGGGACGCAAGTTGTTCTGTTTCTCCTATGATCTTAACTCAAGTTGAATGAGTCCTTTGTGCTCAGCTTCTCTCACGAAATGGTACTTGATCTCTATGTGTTTTGTTCTTCGATGCTGCACCGGATTCCTTCCAATTGCTATTGCAGACTTGTTGTCACAGAAGATGGAAGTCCCTTCTTCAAGCTTTAAACCGAAGTATTCCAATAGTCTTTGTAACTATTTGGCTTGATTTGTTGCTGCACATACGGCAATGTACTCTGCTTCCGCCGTTGATTGAGCCGCCGTTTGCTGCTTACAAGATTGCCAACAAAACATAGCTGATCCAAGACTAAAAACATAGCATGTGGTGCTTTTCTTGTCTTCATGACAACTACCCCAATCACTGTCCGAGTAAGCTATTAACCTTGGTGTCTCTTTCCTTGTAAAGAACACGCCAAAGCTTGAGGTTCCCTTGACGTATCTTAACACCCTTTTGGCTTCTTGATAGTGCTTCATGCGTGGTGATGACATGTATCTTGATATATATGAGCTTGCATACATCACATCAGGTCTTGATGCACACAAGTACAAAAGTCCTCCAACAATGCTTCGATACTTCGATGGATCTCCAAATTCTTTGTCTTCATCTTCTCCTCCTTTTCTTTTTTCTTGTGGTGTAAGCGGAGTGCTTACACTCTTGCTCTCCTTCAACCCAAACTTATCAATAAGTTTGTTTGCATATTTTTCTTGTGAAAGAAATATGCCACGATCATCTTGGTTCACTTCCATCCCAAGGAAGTAGTTCAGCAAACCAAGATCAGTCATCTCAAATTCGCTCTTCATGTTCTCCTTGAATGTGTTGATGAGTTGAACATTGTTTCCGGTGATGATGAGATCATCGACGTATAAGCTAACAATCAACACGTCTTCTTCTTTCTTCTTAGTGTACAAAGCCGCATCATTCATACTTCTTTCAAAACCATTTTGAATGAAGTAAGAATCTATTCTCCCATACCATGCCCTTGGGGCTTGTTTAAGACCATATAAAGCTTTGTAGAGCTTTAACACATTGTCTTCTTTGCCTTCTATCACAAACCCAGGTGGTTGTGTGACATAAACTTCTTCTTCAAGCTCTCCGTTTAGAAAAGCAGACTTCACATCCATTTGATACAATCTTCACTCCATTTGAGCCAGGGGCAAAAGTCTCAAAATAATCGATTCCATATTCTTGAGAAAAACCTCTTGCAACTAACCTTGCCTTGTGCTTGATGTGATTTCCACTTGCATCTGCCTTGATCTTATAAATCCACTTCACGCTTATCACATTCTTTTTCTCTGGCTTGTCTACTAGTTTCCATGTTCTATTTTTCTCGATCATTTCTATCTCCTCGCTCATGGTCCTTCTCCACTCTTCATCATCTCAAGCTTCATCATAAGTTTGTGGTTCTTCATGAGCAAGAAGACAAACTTCTATGACGTGAGCTGCTTCTTTGAGAACCACCTTTTGTGTATTTCTCATGAGTTCCTTCACAGATCTGTATCTCTTTGGAAATTCTAAGCTGTCTCCTTCTTCATCGCTCACATGATCATCGGTTGGAGACAAAACTGGGCTGGAGGTTTCTCTTTCTTTATTGTTCGCATGATCACTGATTTGAGACAGAACAGGACTAGAGGTTTCTCCTTGTTGATCTCTTGACTCTTGTGTGTCATTGATGGGTAAGACAACAATCTTATTGACTTCCTATTGTCTATCCCAACTCCACTTCTTATTCTCTTCAAACTCCACATCTCTCGACATTTCAATTTTTTCATTCTCCAAGATGATGATTCTATAGCCTTTAGATTGATTGATATAGCCAATAAGAATCCCACGCTTTGCCTTAGCGTATAGTTTTCTCCTTTTCTGATTTGGAATATGCACATAACATATGCTTCCAAACATCTTCAAGTGTGACACGTTTGGCTTGTGTCCACACCACTTCTCCATTGGCATCATGTATTCTTCGATTGCTTTTTATGGTAGACGGTTTTGTAGATAAGCCGAAGTATATACCGCTTCTGCCCATAACTT
>NC_025687.1:13558148-13586487 GCF_000633955.1 Camelina sativa | reverse complement strand
GGTCTCCGATTTTTGTTTTAGGAAGTATACCCAACACATATGAGTATAGTCATCCAGAAACAATAGAAAATAACGGTTTCCATCAAGTGATTGGTGCTGCATCGGCCCACATACATATGTATGCACCATCTCAAGCTTCTCTTTTGTCTTCGTTTGAGATTCTTTTGGAACGCTTTTGCGTGACTGCTTCCCAAGGTGACATGCCTCACACACTTCCTTCTTGACTTTAAAACTTGGTAACCCCTTTACCAAGTCCTTGTCTTGCATTTGTTGCAAACGCTTGCTGCTTACATGGCCAAGTCGCTTGTGCCATGTTTCCTCAATTTGTGCATTTGCCATCATGGCTTCTTCTTCTACTAAACTCAACTTGATCTTGAAGTTTTTGTTCGTCATTTGAATATCCATGATCTCCTTACCATTTGCATCTTGGATGATGCATCTCTTGTCTTGAAAACGTACTTGATAGCCACTTGAGATGATTTGAGGAACACTCGGTAGGTTCTTCTCCAAACCAGGCACTAAGAAAACATTTTTGATGATTCTTTTGCCATGGCTAGTTATGACGGTGATATCTCCTTTACCGGCTGTCATGACTGTATCTCCATTTCCGACTCTAATTGACACTTTGATACTTCTGTTGATGTGAGAGAAGTACTGTTCTTCTTTCGTCATATGATTTGTGCAGTCACTGTTGATCAGCCAAACATTTGCGCTTAACGTTGTGGTTGATTCCTCACTTGTACTAAACAGCATATGATCTTCACTTAAGTCTTCTTCTTTGAGACTTACATGTGCTCTCTCTTTTTTCTTTGAGCGACATTCATTGGAGTAGTGGCCGATTCTACCACACTTGTAACACTTGATGTTACTCTTCTGTTTCTTGCCATGATCGTCTTTCTTCGGTTTGTTTCGACACTCTTCTTCTGAGTGGTTGTTGCTCTTGTGAAAACCACACCACTTCTTGCCTTGATTGACATGGATGTTGGTGTTTTCTTGTTTGAAACCGGATTCTCTTCCTTTGGAACGAACATAGAATGCTCCCTCTCTTGTGCTTTCTTCTCTTGCAGTAACTCTCGCTTCTTGTGATTTTAAGATACCAAGAAGTTATGACATTGTTAGTGAATCCAAATCGCGTGTTTGCTCTAGGACACTAACAATGCTAGCAAACTTGGATGGGAGAGAGATGAGTATCTTCTGTATGAGTTGAGAGTTTGATTTCTTTTCACCATGATAAGTTAATTGATTTTCCAAAACAATTAACTTATCGGTGAATGTCTTGATGTCGTCGTTGTCATACATCTTTATGTTTTCATACTCTCTACGCAGTGATTGGAGTTTAACCAATCAGACTTGTGGAGAGCCTTGGTATTCATCCTTCAGTGCATCCCACGCCTCTTTTGATGATGATGCTGCTGCAATTCGTGAGAAAATTTGATCAGTTACGACAGTTTACAAAATTTGCAAAGCCATCGTATCATTCGCCTCTGCTTCTTTTCTGAGCGTCTTTGCTCTTGCAGTTTCAGGGGTTTCTCCCTCTTGCACCGGTCCAGCCGGCACGCCTTCTTCAACCACCGACCATAGTTTTCTGGTTCGAAATATGGTTGCCATCTTGATGCTCCAGAAGTCGTACTTCTCCCCATTGAATATAGGGATCACTTGATGTGAGGAGCCTTGCATCGTCTCTGATTTTTGCTGATGACGATACGATCTCTCTTGTTCTCTCTTTTAGTGTTTTCTCTCTGGTCCTCTCAATCGCAAAGCTCTGACACTATGTTGATGTTTTGTGTTTGTGTGTTTACGATGATGAAAAACAGAGTAACAAAGTAATACTTTTATTGATCTGAAATTTGAATGTATTACAGACTCAATTATGTTGTGTTACAAAGACTCGATCTATACTTATATGAACTGAACCATTGTGTTGTGATAACAGACCAGACACAACTCTTTGATCAAAAGACACAACTGTAAAACAGAACAACTTGCGTCCCTTAATCAAATAACTAACTTATACAAATGTGTTGTGTTATGTAAATATGTTATGCTATGCAAATATGTTGTGATACGAGATTTGATTATGCTTCAACACATTGGAGATATTTGCATCTTCCTTTCAAAGAGCGAGACTTTCTGCGTCGAGGCCAGCTCTTGCCCCGGTCTCCAGCCTAACTCCATCTATTATATAAGTACGGGATTTGGTATTTACGATCTTAGCACCGGAACCTCCCGTTCTTTACGATTTCCTCCGGGTGCACCAGCCAATCTTACGGCCCATTTCTGGCTTCCCCCATTTTCTATCTAGTGGCTATGTCTGGTTCAATCCTGTTTTCATTTTTTCTAGTTCCTCCGGAACCATACATCTTCAGATATTAAAATGTTTGGGGAAATGAGTTTTTTATTTTATTTTTACTACAAATGAGTTTAAGTAGAACTTATGTCACTGAGTCTCTCATGACTATTTTTGTTTTGTTTGATTTCAATATCGCACAGTTTAGATTCTTCAAGAGTGATGTTTTTGGAGGTTGAAAGACTTCACTTTTACTTTGCTAAATAATATAACCAATGTTAAACGATCTGGCACTTATGTACGTAATGTAACGAAATTTAAATCAGTAATTCCATCACACACCATGCATAAGTCCATAAACACCAGTATAATACTTTTAAATTTTGCTATTGGGGGTTTGTAAAAGATGATCAGAAAGAAAAAAAGATAATTTTGATAGATAATGGGGATGTATTAGTATTCCAAGCTTGCTAAGTGAGAGAAGCTAGAACATGATTGATTGAACCAACCACAACATAAACACAAGTGAAACAAACACAACAACCATGTAAACTAGATTGAAAATGGTGGAAGCCAGTAAGGAATGGACGGCGGAATCTCTTTCGGTTCACCTTTGATGAGTTCAAAATGACTGACGCTTTTGGCGGTGAGATCGTAAACAGCAACGCCACGGCCAATATGGTAGATGGAGTTAGGCTTGAGACCAGGGAAAGAGCTAGCCTGGACGCAGAAAGCCTCACTCTTTGAAAGGAAGATGCACATATCTCCAATGTCCTCGGTGTAACACATGTTTCTTCTTCCCTCGTTAGTTTCTTCCTCTCTAAACACCATAAATATCGATAACGGAGACGAGACAGGGGAGTACCTGCATGGACGGACACAAACGAGCCAAATTAGGTGTTTTAGTATAAATGTTTTTACATGTATGTTACATGGTAAGAGGAGAGCAATCTAGTTATACATACCATTTGACGAGGAAAGATTCCCCCGAGGGTGACTCCACCCAGTGATCCTCCTTGAGACACGAATCCAAGAGCTCCCAACTGGACTGAGGCAACTCGGGAAGGTTGTGAAACAGCAACTCATAAACCTTTGGGTAGTTTTCCTGGCGGAATAGGAGATCCCATGAGCACATGTAGTTGCCTCCAGGAGCAGGCATGTTGAACGTTTGATCTCTCTTGGAATACATCAGATTAGAGTTAAGGAGGCTCCCAAAAGGGATTTCGATGTTAGTCCAACGCAGGTCACGACGGGGGCTGCAGATACTCAGCTGGTTCCCCAGGAACTGGATACCAACTACCCACTCTTCACCATCATCCTGATCAGGAGGGGAAGAAGACATTGCCACATTCCAGACGTTTTCAGTTTGGCAAGCGTGCAGAGCAGTAAACGGAGGCAGAGGAATCATAGTGGGGTTTGATTTGGAAGCAAATGGGCTGAAAAAGTCGCTGATACGTACGGAACGATCCTGCCGGTTGCAGAAAAATCCCCATCCATGGGAAGCTCCCACCACACCGGAGTTAGCGAGCTCTGCGGGTACTGTTTTGTCAGGGACAGTGAGTAACTCTTCCTTGGCCGCATCTAACAAGAGGACGTCTCCGATTGAGACACCGTCCGTATAGTCCTTCTCAGTAACGCTAAACGGCATACAGGGGCTGGTCGAAGAAGAAGATGAAAACAAACGAATGCTCCTCTGCATCTGTGAAGTCAAACAAAACAATACGGAGTATGTAATTAATGTAACCAAAAGCAAAACGGCAGCATACACGGGCTGGTCGAAAACGATGAAAATAAAGTAACACTCTTGTGCATCTGTGAAGTCAAAATATATTCATACTTGTCGACTAAAACCTTTCTGGTCTAATTAATTAATTAAGCAGTATAAAGCATCTCATGATATCATTGCATGTTTACACTTTACATCAAAATATCGGTGATGGGAGAAGAAGCTTACGATTGAACGGCTCCTTGGAAAGAGGCTGGAGAGTGGAGAGAGAAGCTGAGACATTTTTGAGAAATTTCACAAAAGGATTGATGAATTGGAATTTCCAGTTGAAGTTATATAGGGGAAATTAGAATTCTTGAAAAAGGTATAATCTTCCTTGTATGTAAGATTTGTTACGCCATAATAACATTTTGTTATTTAGCTTTTATTCTTTATGATGTAGGATAATGAATTACGGTATTAACCAGCGTCAAATACTGTATGTCAAAAATTCATTTTATCTCCTCTTTAATATTTCAGAAGTACATTATACAAATAACTTACAATATATTTACAGTCAAATGTCCTTACATATATAGGTTTCAAATAACAAATTAATAGTAATCATTAAAGTTAAAAATGTTGAATTCTAATTTCTATTATCCCCTATACTGTATATTAAAAGAGAAACATTCTAGAGAAAAAGCTGATGTGTCGTCGCCAAAAAGCTCCATATCCAATTTATTGTTCACCCTTAATATTCCATAAAATTACATAAAACTGTCACTGCTATATATTTTTTTGTCAACTTCCACTGGTATTCAATTTATTTATAAACATAATAGTTTGCTCCTATAAATTGGTAAATATTATTCAAAAATTGATAAATATTATCACCTACATATTATAGAAATTAAATTAATTTTATTATGTATTGTAATATAATAATATAACTATATTATGAGATGAAAAAAATATATATTTAAAATCATATCTTCAAAAATATAAATAATGTTACATTTCTAATAGTTTTATGGGTCCCTAGTTTTATAAAGCTTAAATGGTGAAATAATCGAAGATTATTAAATATATAGGGGATACATTAAACTGTCATTAGTATAACTAAGGAATTTTCCATTCAGTAATTGAAGGGAATTTATACTATTAATTGGGGAATACACTTAAGGGTTAAAAAGAATCATATTTAATATCCATGTTGTCAAAATGACCCAATTTACATATTACGAAGAACATTAAACAACAGAATTATTATATTTTAGGAAATCGTTCCAATTAGTTCCATAATAATCATGTTATGAGAATTTTGTGTGGATATATTCATGTATGGCAAAATACGGGACGAGAATTTGGGAATAAGATTCAAGCAGAACATATGCGGACATACTATTTACTCATGTGGAGGAATGGGCTTTTTCAGGTCAAAAAAACTTAAACGCTGCAATCAGACATATTAGATGGGTTTGATCGCTTGAAAGTTATATTTAGGTCATCTGGAAATTTATGATATGCAATAGGATGGGTATGAAGAAGTAGGCATGAACACGGGTAATATTACAGTTTATTAACTATTGGTTATGGTTAAATTCAAAACAAGACGAGTATCTCAGTAGTAACAACATTTAGTGGTCCCATAGATTTAACAAGACGGTTTCAGTTAAATTCAATTTTAATATATTTAGAGTATACAGAACAAGACCAGTATCTCATTCTAAAATATATACATCTAGGTTAAATACGTAAAATAAATAAAACTGAAACCGAATCCAAATTTGATTTAACATCCTTAAACAAACAGTTGGAAATGTTTGGATTACATTTAGAATAATATACACGTAATATCACATATCTAAATTATATCTTAATTTTTTCTTATATATATCATTTATGCAGGTCTGAATAGAGGTTTACATGGAAAAAAAATTCTAAGTTTTTTTTAAAATTATGCAAAAATAACCCCGCATGTATGTGCGGGTCCGAACCTAGTTTATTTTAAATTTAAAAACAAAAATATATTACTATGCTTCAAAAAAGAAGCTGTAGCACGGAGTATCACCTAGTTAAACTATTATAACATGAGAAGAAGCTGCCAGGTCATGAGGAGACGTTGTCGTAAGAAGCAAACAATGTGATGAAAACAAATTCAGTGTCGGTTTAATATTTGGTTACTTGGTTTAGAACACGGTATACTTTATCCTTCTTAAACGTTGCAATAACGGTTGAATTTCGGTTCAGTTTAACAGATGAGTAAAATGTGATTAAAATCAATAAAAACCGAATCTGAAGTTTACAATTCTGTTTAGATCCAAATAATGGGATATTTTGGTTGAACATTTATTCCGATTTAGATTCAGTGGTGGAGCTAGGAAATCAGTTTATCAGGGTCAAAAAAAACTTAAAGGGTCAATTGTGTTATTAAATTTTTTTTATAGGGGTCAATTGTGCTATTTTACCAGGATCATTTTGATTTTTTTCCTAATATTTTACCTAATTTTATAAATTCATCAGGGTCAACTGACCCTTATGAGTGTAAGCTGCCTCCGCCCATGTTTGGGTTGATTAAATCAGCTTTATCTTTGGTTGAATGGGCTTTGTTCCAGTTTTGATTGCTAACTTGCCAATTAGGGATGATGAAATTATGGTTATTTGAGGATGGCAGCCAATTTCAAGTTTTCAACTATACGTTTACACATAACTGACCGGACAAGAACAAAGAAACCATACTTAAGTATCTCATACACAACCATGAAAACAGTAGTACAAGAAGCATCGCCTAATTATAAGACTACATAAACTTAACTTAACCAAACCAAAACCTTGACAATGATACATAAACTGAAAGACACATAGCCAAAACTAAAGTTAAAACTAATTAATTAGAACATAACTACATATATCACACAAACTACATTAAACTTAAAATATGAACATTCTCGTGTTTTTTCCCCATGTATTGACTATCTTCTACCATCTCACTTTTAAATTCATCTTCCTTCCTCTTCAACCTCCACTCTATGGTGAAACACGATTTTGGTAGTAGCCTCTTTGTTGTTGAATTCAGAAAGAAATCCATTTCACTTTAATAAGTTTTTTTTTGACATGACTACTTATGCGGCTAATCAGATGACCCATTTCTTTGTCATGATCGAGCCACATGAGACGACTTATTTAACGCCATTGATGATATATTCAATGAGTTGCTTCACTGTTCAATTGAAATTTTGAATTATAATAAATTTGAGAGAAGGAGAATTTTTGCGGAGATCTTTTGATTATGAGTGAAGAATGTATTTTTTTTTTGGTTCAAATGAGTGAAGAATGTATATAATCAAAATCTAGTCATATTAATAATCAATGCATATTCTTCTTCTTTAGTTAATTTCTATATGAGATCACATTTTCTCTTTCTCTTTAACAAAATATTTAAGCAAGATGATGTCCTCAATGATAGTTTCCACCTATGCCCAAATGACTCTTTTTCATTTTATAAAAGTCTTCCAGTATCATTTGTTTTCCTGCTAATTTTTTTTACTTCATATATGACATATTTTTGTTGTTTTTTCTATGTTTTGTATATTTGTGACGCTCTTGAATTGATTTTTTTTTGGCATCCTCGTATTTTCTTTGTTTTAGATGAGTATACAATTTTTTTTTGTACAAGGTTTTCTCTAAAAGACTTGATTTCTTAAACCTCCAAACCCATAATCTTTGTTGTCTACATCATATACACATTACTCCATTATCATCTTTGCGACTATCAACATCAAAAGAGAATTTTTTTTACTCAAAAATCAACATCAACATCAAAAGAGATTTTTAAGTTATTTGTTCCATGATTTATCATTGTATTTTAAAATGTATCATATCGTTAATTTTTTGTTTTTCTAATAATTATATATTGTGTGTTTTAATGGATATTTATCTCTCCAAAATCATATTATTGTCGTTGTTTAACTGTTGTTGGTGAACAGAAAATTTTAGTTATTTAGTGTAACATATATGTATAGAGATATAATTGAATATATTACTATTTTCTTTCTAATATAGTTACTAGTAATTAGAATTAAATATGGATATAAATTATTAAATAGGAGTGTAATATTTTTATATAGAGTGATATTTTGTAATATATTACTATTGAACTGTCAACATTATAAGAGAAATTGGTGTGTGTATTCCATACATTCAATGATGTTATATTTGACTGTTTCTCTAGTTGACATTTATAGCATAGACTGTAATTTTGTTTTAAAAGTATATATAATTCGAAAGAAGAAAACTTTGGAGATTCTGCTAATTTAATATCGCGGTATGTTTAAGATTCTTTGTTCCAAGAAAATACCAAACATAGAAATAAATTTTTGTAGATGACGACTTAAAAGTGTAATTTGTTACATAAAAGATTCGATATTATCACATTAATATGTATCCATATAACAAATTTTAAAGATAATCAAAATTTTATATATAGTACAAACCGTTATAATTGTTTGATTAATAATTGTGTTTATATATAAAGATACAACAGTTAATTTTTATTGTCTGTAAAATACACTATTTTTACAACTCTCATTTTAATATATACACCAACTATTTTTTTCCATGATATAAACCAACTTTCAAATGGTCCCCATTTAACACAGCGACTTAACAACGAAAATTAAATTTTTATGTGTTAAAAATATGTTAACATTTAAATAATAATAGTTTTATATTAGAATCTAAAACAATTTCAAGCTGTCAAAAAATCATCAAAAATAATTATAAAATACCAAAAAGTATACCAAGTATTTTCAATCACTTTAAACCCCTGTAAAATACATAAACTTTTTGGACTTTTAATTCATACACCAGCTAAAATTTTCTTCTCGCAGAACCGGAATCAGACAAATATTAGAAAAAAGCTCTGCATGATCGAAAGATACTTCAGCTTAAGTGGTTAATGATCCCCTGTTGTCACCCAATAACTCGAGTTCGACTTCAAGTTATTAAACTCTTTTTTGTTAATTTTATCCTTTTAAATTTTATTTCTAATAAAATCAAAATACTAACTGGGGCCTTATATGGTTTCTTCTAGTTTTCCAAAAAATTTATAGTCTTTTTATGTGTTTCTTAGATTTTCATAAATGGTTTACCTTTTCTTTATATTTTGAAAGTCATTATGCATGGAATAAAATGATAAATACAAAACACTGCATTATATAGTCCCTCTTTGACACAGAAGACAAGTGATAGATATACAAATCTTGTTTTTTTTTTTAGTAGATAAAATGTAATCTAATTCTTGTATAGAAGACTAGCAATCTTGAAAGAAACCACTTTGCATCGGATATGTTACCTAAATCTGTATAGTTCCAAGAATTATAAATATGGAATTCCACAAACTAAAATAATGTACATTTGTTATATTATATCATACTAAAACGTACTATTTGTATATCTGTATGTCACTCATTGGATCTTTTGTATCCAACATGTAACCAACTCAACTATTTTTATTAATTGACAAAAGAACAAATTCCTACTCAAATAACTACAAATATTGACCCCCACATTTGTTTGACATTGACATTCTCTCACTTTTTTATATAGCAAACTAAGCCTCTAACACTTTCTTTTTTCTTTTCCCAAAACACTTTTTAGTATAATTTTATTCTGTAATCAAATTTTGCAAAATTTAATGTTCCTACGCCAAATGGCAATTCATGTTTGATATATATATAAATCGGGCGAACCAATAACATGTTTATCTTTAAAAATCAAAAAACAAAATAAAATTCTTCTTTTTCACAAAATCCCATCACGTAATAACACACAAACCCCAAGGGTATTTAAGTCTTTTCGTTTTTCTGTGTAAACTTCACTGTTAAATGAAATTGGAAAAGGAATGGCTTGTGATATTGGCAATGTCAATGTCTCTCTCTCTCTCTCTCTCTCTCTCAGTCTCTGTCTCTGCCTCCAAAATTTCCCTCTCTGTTTTGAGCAGTTAAGCTGCCTCATCATCAATCTCACTCACCCGAAACCCATAAACAATCATTATTAACCTTTTCTTGTTTTCATCAAAACCCCATTTCTCTAATTCTTCCTCACCTGACAGACACCTTTTTGATTCTTTTCTCCAAATCTTTTTACAGCTCTGTTCCTGCTTTTATCTCAATGTGTGACGGTTTTGTACTTTGATTTGTAGAGCAAAAAAAGATGCCATTTTCTAGGAATGTATACGGTATGAGCCAAACCGATGTGTATAGAAATGTCGATCGTGAAGACCCCAAAGCAATTCTCAATGGTGTTGCAATTACTGGACTTGTTGGGATCTTGCGTCAGCTTGGTAATCTTGCTGAGTAAGTATTTGATTCGAGCCTTCAAATCTCTCTAATTCCTTCCTTCAATATATAAAAAAAAAATGTGGGTCTTACTGTTGAATGATTCTTTGAGCTAATGGTGAAGTTAGAGATGAAAAAATCATTACTTTGCATGAAAGTATTGTTTTTTTTTTTTACTGGTTTAAGCTTACCCAATTGGCTTTCTAGATTACAAATTGGGTTTGTTAAGAAAAAAAAAAAAGAAAAAAAAAGAAAAAAAAAAGGTTACAAATTGGGAAATGGGAACTCATTGTTTGAGATAATTACAAATTGCATGATTTTTGTTTTTCCAAGTTTTCTCAGTGAAGTTTTTGAGTTAGGGTTTAGCTAAAAGAAAGAAGCTTTCTTCATTGTTTATCAATCCTTATCCATCTTTGGTGTGTTTTGTCATTGTTCCTTTGCTTAGTTTATGCTTCTGAACAACTCCTCATGTGGTGACACTTTATGTCGGCTCTGATATCAAGCTGCTGTGTAGCCAATTGCTAGATAGAATCTTGCTGAATTACAAAATTGTTGCTTAGTTGGGTTTGAGTGGTCTCTGGATCAAAAGGTTCATCAAGCTTCTGTGTAGCCAATTGCTATATAAGATCTTGCTGAATTATCAAAAGTGTTGTTTAGTTTGGGTTTTGAATGGTCTCTGGTTCAATAGGGTTTATCTTGGAATTAGTTAAAAACCATAAGCTAGAAACTTTCTTAAGGATTTGCTCTTTCTCTTAAATCAGGTTTGCTGCAGAGATATTTCATGGGATACAGGAGGAAGTTATGGCTACAGCTTCAAGAAGCAATCAATTAAAGATCAGATTGCAGCATATTGAAGCTACAGTGCCTCCACTAGAAAAGGCGATGCTTGCACAGACAACTCATATACATTTTGCTTACACAGGAGGTGTTTTTGTCTTCTTCTCTCTTGTCAATCTTCTTATTGTCTTGACCCAGGGTGTCTGATACTTGTTAGGTTTCCACATTTATTATGTTAATTAAAATTGTCATCCACTTAGTTTCATTGTAGGCCCAGTTCATATGCTTTTTCACTTACCCTTATACTAAATTTCCCCTCGTGAAGGCTAGTTTAGGATCTGGAATGATTGACTTAGTTATAAATTCCTGCAAGACTTTAGAATAGATTAACTGAAAATTAAAATGTCATTATTAGTTGTTTTTTTCTTGTTAGCAAATTTTGTAATTGTATTGGAACCTCCGAAGTAATGGTTGGTGAGGGAAGTGGTCAGTGTTTGGTTTTACCTTTTTTTATCTTGTGAAATTATTGAGTTTTATGGTGTTTTCAGGTCTGGAATGGCATCCTCGTATCCCAATTACGCAAAATCACTTAATTTACGACGACTTGCCTCACATGATTATGGATTCCTATGAAGAGTGCAAGGATCCTCCACGATTGCACTGGCTTGATAAGTATGCTTCAGGCTAAAATATCATGTCTGATATGTATGTACTATGATACATCATGTTAAACTGATTCCTTGCTTTATTTCCTCAGATTTGATATAAATGGTCCTGGATCTTGCTTGAAGCGATACTCCGATCCTACTTATTTCAGAAGAGCATCAAGCAACCTGATTCAAGGAAACAAGAAGTTACAAAAAGATAAGAAGCATTGTAAACTTAAGGTGTGTTTTCTCAGACTGAATCGGTGAACCTTTTTCTTTAGTATTCTCCTTTGCTTGACAATTAATTATCTGCTTTCTCTCATGGACCGCAGAAAAAATCTTCATCAAGGAGTCGAGATATGTCACGTTTGGCTTCCATTGCTAACCAGAATGCCAGGTAACATATAGATTTTATTGGAATGTTTAAGTTTTTGTGCATCTAAAGAATTATAAACTAAGACATGGAATTTACTCCAGGAAGACATTTACTTCATTTAGCTTCAGTGGACAAACCTCTTCTTCTAAAACCACCTCAACCAGTGACATGGAAAAAAGATCTGATTTTCAAGATCATCATTCTCGCTCTTTTGAGTCCAGAACTGGTTCTGGCTACATTGAATGCCTTTCAACCGCAACCTCTTCATTGAAGACTGGAGAAAGATCTAAAGGGGTATTTGTTTCATCCAGCTTGACACCGAGGTCTTGCACTATCGCGTCAGTTATTTCTGAATGTGAAACCGAAGATGCATATGATAATTCCCTGTTTAGTCCTTCGCAAGGGCAAGCTGCTCATGGCTCTTCTTGCGTTAGTTGGGATGAGAAAGCGGAGATATTGGAATCTCTTGGTTTGCAGACAGATGAAGTTTCTGAAAAGATGGAGACGAGCTCTGTTGTGGATGCACTAGAAGAAAAAACAAGCTGCAGAGAAGGGACTGGTAGAGTAGATTTCCATTCTAAGGACCTTGGAAATGATAAATCAGAATCAGGACTACAAAATCGTACTAGAATGGATGAGGTAAGAGAGATAAAAACTGGTCAGGTTGTTGTGGGGGAACTGAGGGATACTGAACATGAGACTGAAAGCGAAGGGGACTGTTTTGTTGATGCGCTTAATACTATCGAATCCGAACCTGAAAATGATCTAAGGCTCCACACTAGGCAAGAAGTAGTGCGCAGTTCCTGTGGTGTTGTAGATGAGAGGTTGGAAAAGTCAGTGTGTGAGCAAGAAATAGAACATACTTCAAACAGTGTTAAAGATTTTTGTAGAACAGATGGGTTTGTGGACTACGGTTTTAAAAATGAGGAGAATGCATCATTGGAAAATGCATCTGATAAAACGAATCGCCAAGACCCACAGGTGTGGTCAGATATCAACCGCTTCCAACAAAATGATCTTTGTGCAAAGAAGGATAATAAGCGTAACAATTCTGGTGGAGAAGATAGCATCACATTTACATATGTGCCAGGTCTCGAGAACAGCTTAGCTGGTTCATCAAACCCCTTGATTCATCATGGCTTACAGGAAAACCAAGAATCAGAAGCTGAAACTTCTAGTGATATCGAAGCCATTAGAATATGGACTAATGGGGGTTTATTGGGACTGAAGCCATCGAAACCTCCAGTCTTGGCTGTGTCAAGTTCTTTCAGTCCAGATTGCAATACCAAGGAAGCTGAAAAAGATAAATCAGACGATCTAGTTGAAAATGCTTCAGATAGAAATGTTCTGAATAAATCAAGCTTAGCAACGCCAGGAACCCAAGATCAAAATTGTTCAGATGGCGAAGGCACGAGTGTTGTAGACCAAAGAGAGTGCGATGAGATTTTTTACGGAGTTTTTGGACTCAGCCACAAGTTACTCACCAATAGTTTCCGCAGAAAAGATTCATTTGCCCTTGATAGAAAGACTGTGGCAGCAACGATTCCAGAGAATGATGAAGTGAATACAGAGAAGATGAGGTTTTGTGACCAAGACTTTAATGAGAAAACCTTAATGGATCCGTTCAGAGATGAAGCTCCTATTGATTGGAGTACTTCGTCCCCGCCTCTTCAACACATGAAAATATCTCTCAGTCCCGCTGACACCCTTCAGGCTTCCAGACTGAAGCTGAAATTTTCAGATGGGGACAGCAACTATAATACATTCTCTTCGTTTCAGTTGCTTCCAGAGGCTGCTACTTTCCTTCCTGATTCTTATTCAGACGATGACACGTTTTGTAGATCCTCTCCTTACATGTCAGATAGCGATGATTATCGTAGCGATAATCACTCCGTATCGAATTCTGAGCAGTGGGAAGAATCTAGTGACAGCCATGAAAGGAAAGAGCAAGAGCTATATGATTCTTTCCATGAGATGAGGCATGTTGACAACAATGCTGAAGTTTCTCCTCTAGAGATGATATCAGAAAGTGGTACTAATGCCCTAAACCTATCATACCTCCAAAATCCTGCTGAGCCCTTACCACCGCCATTTCCACCTGTGCAATGGATGGTTTCAAAGACACCTTCAGAGAAAACTGAAGATAAAACACAGTCCCTACAATTACAAGACGTTCTAAGGTTCGCCTTTGAGAAGCATATTTCGTTGCCTACAGTCAACAAAGAACAGCCTAGCATGGTGACATCTGCTCCTAAACCAGAAATTAAGGTACGGAGATAATTTGCACTCTTTTTTTCCTACTTTAGTGCAGTGTGGGTCAGTTCAATTTACGAATCCTAACAAGCATATGTTCTCATAGGTCCATCTGAAGAATAATGTCAGGGAGGGGAAACAAAGTGAAAACGCAAAGGAGACCGAAACTGGGGACTTCTTGCAACAAATCAGAACACAGGTGAGTGCAAATGTTCTTTATCTGAAAAAAGTTATGTGCTGATTCTTGATTTGTTGTATCATCTTTTGCTTCATTTCTTCATTTCTTTCAAATCATAAACAGCAATTCAACCTGAGACCAGTGGTCATGACAACGACGTCATCCGCGCCCACAACAACTGAGCCTATCATAAACACTAAGATCAGCGCGATTTTGGAGAAAGCAAACTCAATACGCCAGGTCCATCCTCTAATATCTGCATCGATATATATCCAAAGCAAATCTAATCTTTATTTCAGAATCTAAGTGCTTTTTGTCCTAAATCCAACACAACATTATCTATCACTCACTATCTTTTCTTCTTATCAGGCTGTAGCTAGCAAAGATGGAGATGAAAGCGATACATGGAGCGATACCTAAAAAAAAACACCTTTTGATCAAAGATTCCAGTTCATCTTTGTAATCTAATCTCTTAACGACATAGAATACGGAAAAGGGTTTTAAGCTAGTCCTGCATGCATTTTTTTCATTGTATCATATCTAATGTGTGGTGTGTACATGATACGTAAATTTTGTCGTGTGTGATCTACTGATCTTGTATCTTGAAAAGAATAAAGTAGTTCAAGGAATAAAAACTAGAGTAAAGGCTATTTTTCTCATCCACCTTGAGGAAAAACAAACTCACCTTTGATTTCAACCAACTATGATATGCAATTAACACATCAAACGCAAATCATATTAGGTAGTTAACTCATTTTTCTATGACTACTTTTTCTAAGTACTATGTACTATGTACTACCCACTAATTTGATATTATCATCAAAGCAAGTCGACACAATAGCAACATCGAATGACAAAACAACATAGGGATTCACGTTTCCGGCTATTCGATATATTTCAAATTACGATTAAGAAGCATATGTTCTCACAGGTCCATCTAAAGAATATTGTCAGGGAGGATAGACAAAGGACTAATGGAAAGGAGACCAAAACTGGAGACTTCTTGCATCAAATGCGAACACAAGTCAGTGATAATCGATTCTTCTCATGAAATAAAAGAGTACAATTGGATTCTTGATGTGTTGTAACATCTTTCATTGTATTCATCTTGATTTCTTCCATAGCAGTATAGCATAACATCGATTCAACTTGATACACGTGGTTCCCAAAATGACGACCCTACCATAAAAACTAAGATCAATTCGATATCTTAATACGCTAGGTGCATCTTCTAACAATCTCCTAATTCTATCCAAAAATCTGATATTTGCTTAATTAAGACTCTAGTTCTTTTCTCTTAATTACTCAATGCACGAAACCTTAGCTTGCGGAGGGACAAACCTAGAAAAGAGTTTAATCTTGTTCTACAAGCAATTCTTATTTTGTCGAATCTCTCATGTGTGTATTGTGTAAGTTGATATAGTAGATTTTGTCGTACGTGATATATATCTTCACGAAACGAGAAAACAAAGAAGCTAATATGCTACGATTTTTTTTACGCAGTGGAAATTAATAATAGATAGTTTTTGTTTAAAATGCATTATAAAAACATACGTTTTTTTATTCGGTCTCTGAACTATATTGAAGAGGATCAGTTTTGTGTCAGCTGTGCTATCGATTCTGGAAGCAATCGCAGTTTAAAAAGGTTGTGGGAGAAAATATTAAAAGATTTTTAAAAAAAATTATTGGTTATAAAGAAACATTAAAAAGTGAGTTGGCAAGTAAAAGAGACTTCGGAGAAGATAATAGAGAGATCTCAAAACATCTAAGCCGTGAAGTTCGCTTATGTTGTGGTCTTTAATTGTTTTCTTATATTTTTTGCCACTTGAATCAAAACATTAAAATAATAGAAGATTATGTTCGTCTGTGAACTGTATTAGTATTTTCTTAATGTCTGTCTCGCATTAATTTATATGGAATATTAAATCTTAGAAATTTGCTTGTGGACATGTGATGGGAAATTGAACTAACAGTTTTGTTGTGGTAAAAAAAAAATTATTGCTTCATCTTTGGACTATGCAAGTATGGATGACAAAATTATAATTTTCAACTGGGTGATAAAACATACAACATAATTGTGTCTACACATTTTTTTTCTTGTTGTTGAAAATGCATGTTTAATGATTGATCAAGAATTTAGTATCCTACATGGCTACATTAGGTCTTGAGTTCAATCCCAAAACAATGTAGCACACCAAAGTTTTAAACAATACATGATGTTTAACTAAAATAATTACTTCTTTTTTTTCCATTGGATATAGAGATAACAGAATGACAACCAATATATGTTTGGCTAACAAATACTAAAATTATATTATCCATAAAACTTAAATCAGGTAATGTGTATTTCAAAATTCAACAATAACCTTTCACATGCCAATTCCTACTTTGGACTGTGTTCATTTGTTCAACAATTTTAATTAATTATCCTCAATTCTTTTCCTTTCCTCTTTAAGTTATAATTCTAAATCGAAAGTAAAGATTTCCAAAGCATGTACCCTCAAGGAAAGTGCCCCTTTTTCCCAACGACATTAAACACGTATAAAGTTTATTTATAAATTCATCCCACTTTATCTAGCAATAATCAAACATCATTGGCTTTATTAATTTTATGGATATGTCTCCTTTTTACTGTCTATAACCATTAGTATTGGAAGTTGTAACCCTCGGAAAGAACCTTGTTGTTAATATCAAATGTGTTTTCCTCTTAAAGCTAACGCATACGTTTATAGAGCTAAAATTTTTACATTTTATGCACAACCATGAAAACAAACTAATTTTATCCTTTATCTTTGTATTTGATCTGGACTAAGTTATACGAGTTCGAAATTAGAATTTGGATAGTGAGTGATACACCTACGATGTTAATATAAACAACTAGACTATATGTCCTAGTCGATGCTCTCTAATTATTTTGAAATATGTATGAGCATAATCCGGCAAGTTCAAATACAAATCATTAATTTATTCTATATAAGATCAATAAAGTACGAGTCATATCACTGTAATAGGCATTAAAGAGAAAAAATATTTATCTAATTTATTTCCTTTATTCGTCTAATTAATTTAAAATCACTTTATTAAAGATAGGATTAAAGAACAAACCCCATATAAAAGATTTTGCTTTTCTTTGTAAAGAGTGCTTTTTATATAAAGTGAATTTTGCTAACCCAAAAGAAGCACATACTGAAAAGTTTAAGATTTGAAAGGAGAAAAGAAAAAAAATGGGCAACCAACAAAAGTTAGTCACCAAATCCATTGAAACCCTAAAGAAAGAAGAAAGAAGAAAGAAGAAAGAAAAAAAATGGCGTAAGAAAAGATAATCCACCTTTACAAGGTACAACTAATTACATGTGCGTGTATATATATATAAACTTCCTTTGTTTTGTATAATACTAGGTCTGAGCATTTGGGTGTTCAGTCGTGTTCAGTTCGGATAATTCGGGTTCGGGTTTTTCAAGTTTACTAATATAAGATCCGAACAGGTGTTCATATAATTTCGGATCGGGTTCAGCTTCGGTTCCTATCAGGTTCGGGTTATTTTGATATCAAAATTATTCATTAACAAAATCGTGACACGTGTCAATTATATCATTCAGATGTTGACACATGTCAATTCTAAAAATGTAAAAATTCAAAACTTACCAAAAAAAAGTTTTATATAAAAGTAAAATAGAAAAAAGAAAACCTAATTTTATCTAAAACTATAAAGAAATTATATTATTTTATCTAATTAATTATACAATTAATTACTGTTTCTAAAAAAATGTAAATACTCACATTTTCATAAAGAAAGAGATTGTTGAAGTTAAAAAAAAAATTGATCGTTTCATATTTTTTCACCAATCAAATAATTTATTCAAGAAGACTGCTATTGTAATATATAAGTTAGGTTTACGTAAGATTAACGTATGCAATTTTGTAACTATAAAAATGTTAAAAGTGAAGAGATATAGAATAGATTATTTAATGTGTTTATAAAGACAATTTGTTGGTAGTAGTAAAAACTAAAGAGTATATTTTAACAGTAAAATATATTTGTGTGTACAAATACACTATTAGTGGTAATGTAGATAGTAAATTTGTAAATAGATATACATTAGTGTATTATAGCAAAAAAAACGATTATTTTCTATAACTAAAAGTTTATCTCTTTACTTTAATACATTGTTTTTACTTACGAAAAGAATTAAATATATATTATTTTTTAAATTTAGTTTAACTTTAATAACTTTGAACTCATCTACAACGATTTCTTTAACTAAAAGTGTATCTATTTACTTTTTTTTTCAACCAAACAATAAATTAAAAGGAAATTCCTCGGTTAGTTGTCCAAGGCGGAGGGTAGGAGTTTACAAAAGAAACTTCAGAGATAAGAGAATACAAAACACTGGTAAGACAATTCGCCTTCGTATTTGACAAGAGATGGAAAATAGTGGGAAAGACTCGAGCGAGTTAAACTCATCGAGCAGTGGAGAGAAGCTGCGAAGGGCACACTGAATCCGTCTCATTGAACCATATGCAGAGTCAGAGAGAGCGACACTGATTTTTGTCGTTGGAAAAAGGATTCCGTAAACCCGAAGAAGTCGAAGCTATAGTGGAAGTGGATAAGGAGAAAGCCATTGGTGAAGTTCCCCTTCCCCACTCTTCTTTCTTCTTCTTATCTCGAATCCCAAATTAGGATATTTTGCACTACAATCAATGTTGACATTAATAAACCGAACTGGTTCATCGATCTCTTTCCATAGTCTATAATATGTTTTTTTCCATTTTTGATTTCAGTCTTCCGTCGATTTTACAACTATCGATCATTGTTTAAGAATACAACACAAAGTTATATGATTTGGCGTTAAACGAAGATACAGATTCAATGGTTAGTCAAATTTTGGTCTGATATAAGTTGATTAATTAATAATGCCAAAACTTAAAGTTTGTCTTTAAAAGCTTTTAACTCCATTAAATTTAACTCAAACTCTTAGACATTAATTAAACTACTACATTAGATATTACAACTACTACATCCCTTAAAACTAATACATTCCTTAAACTCTGGACACTAAACTTAACTCACCTTCTTCTTCTTCTCTTCTTCTTTAGTTCTTCTTCTTAACGTCTTTCAGTTTTTTCTTGCCTCTGAATGCATTGACAACGATCGTGGCAAGGTGATGCTGGTAGGTATTTCCATTATTCTCAGGAACTGAGCCGCACACATCTTTCACGATCTTGACAATCTCTACTATGGTTTTCTTTACAAGAGTGAGGGCATTCAAAAAAAATGTGATTAGTAGTCTCAACCGCAGAGTCGCACTTTTTACATCAAACTAGATTTTAACCCGCTGTACACCGCATGCATATAACTTTTATTATAATTTATATTTTATGCTGCATCTATTTGTTAAATATTGGATGTTTTGTAAATATAGGAATAACTAAATTTTCAGGTTGTTGTGCAGCTAAATATTTATATTATTTTTTAACCTGCAAGACACTTCATGACCATTTGTTTGTTATTTAGTTTGTTTTGTTTAGTGTTTGAAATTTTATTTTGATTTTTAATTATTACAACAAAAAAATAAAGGATCTAAATACATAATCAGTAATTTATAAGTCACATTTTTCCTAATGAATTAATTATTTTATAAAATTTTAGTAAAATCAACTTGATTTTATGTCAAATATTCTAATATTATTAGTGTTGATAAATAATTAAATGAGGATTTAACCCTTATTAACACAAATTTAATAATATTTTATTAATTCCAACATGTCTTTTTATAACTCATCTACTATATAACCACATTATATAGTATTTTAGACTTTTTTAATTTTACATATTCGTAATAATTTAATTTAATATTAAGTTTATATATGTTAATTATAATATTTAAATAAATGTCAATCGAAGTTAATCAAGTACTTGTTGTTTTCTTTGTATACGAAGGATTCAAATATATAATATCTTCAAAACACAACATAATGTATGGTTAAATATATGATAGTTGCTATTTGCATATTGGTTGCTGTTATTTTTTTAATTGTAATCAAATGTAAAATATTTAGGAAACAAAATCTGGAGTACGGTTAGTTTTGGAAAATTTTTAGGGCTTAATGTTGTAAATAACTTTTTAAATAAACAAAACTAAAAGGGCATAACACAAAATGTACTTCAAAAATGTTAATATAGATATCACATTAGATAGTTTTTATTTATTAAAAATACTTACTTTATATTCTTTGTTAAATTTAGTTTTATTTTAAAAACTTTAAACTCGGACATCGGACGAGTCCTAATCTAGTCAATAATAAGTTAATAAATAATAACATATTGCCACCACACAAACCGTATAATATAATATTTATACGTGTACAACATGATTAGAGAAAAATTGATCAAATTAAAACAGTTGTATTACTAGAAAAAAAATGTATTCTATGTAAATAGAAAACATACTTTATTAATTGTCTTTAATACTTCGATTTGGCTATAAACTAAATCTAGTCACCCTTAGAGGAATATGGATACAATTGTTTAAAATCAGAATATTATCTTTATATGCATACTTTGCAAAAATAGTTCAATGGATGAAATTCTTCTTCAACGTAAAATATATACGCACATTTATATTCCCTTTTTGCAATGTCAATTAAATTTATCTTTCATCTATATATTTTAACTAAAAAGTCGATCTCTTTTAAAAGTACTTAAAAGTTGTTCTTTTGCGACTATATAGTATAAAGTTACCAATGAGAAAAAACATATAGTATAAAAAAAAGCACGAACTTGAGAAAAAAAATAAAGAGAAACATGAACATCGATTAGTGCTTTCCTTTTCCTTTTTTCTTTCTTTTTCTTTTTTCCCTTTCTCTCATCTTTAACGCTTTAGAGTTTAATTTAAATAACGTACGTGAATTATGTTAATTTAAATAAAATATTTAAAGAAACATGCTTTGCTTAACTTTATTTGATTTTTTTTCCAAGGCAATATCCACTCAACCGTTCTACTAGTTGATCAAGCAGAATTGCACAAATTATTAGTCAAATTTCACCACTATCCACGGACCATGACATGCAAGAAGGGATAGATGTTCCATTTAAGTTTAACATAGTCTTGTTAGTGCAGCTAGAACTATATTTTTGCATATACTATTATTATTTTATCCAAGTTCACAATTAAAAAAAAAAAAGAGAAAAAAGAGAAATTCTCGATTAAATTTCAGTTTTCCCTTTATTATTTCATCCAAAGAAACTCTTATACTACCAAGAAAAAGAAGAAACTAAAATTTTCCTAATGAAATTTATTTTTCTATACAATACACAATGAAATAAATAAATGAAGAAAATGGAAGGATGACTTGGAAAAAGGGGGGCCAAAAAGGATGAATTGAAAGCTGATCCCCTCTAGTCATTCAGGCTGCTTATTCATCTCTTCTCCTTTTCTACGCCAACACACCAAACGCTCTTTCTCTTTGGCGGCTTTATCCAAATCTCACTTACATAATCTTTGCAATCGCATAAGTTTTTTTTCCCTAATTTCTTATGTTAATTATACTTTGTAAAGATTTTCATATAATTTTCTTGGTCTATGATCTAAACCTTACATTTTAATCTCATATTGAAGAATTGAGGTCGAACCCCTTACACCCAAGCGGTAAAGCAGAAGTGAGAAGTCACCACTCAAGTTGCTCTCTCGACTCATATATACTTCCAAATATTTATAATTCCAAAAATGTTAGTCAACGATGAAAATAAGAAGAAATAGATGATGCTGTTGCGAATTTTAAAAGGATAAATAGTATATCATATAGATAACATAATTAGGTTTTGAATGTGATATTTGTTTTGTTTCTGTGACACAACCCCAATTCAGAAAATATTAAGAACGCACGTACCCCTATCCAAATCACGTTGTCGCACAAAAGTATCAATTTTAAAATATTCAATAATTAATATTGAAACATACATTTTGTGAATTAGTTAGTTATATAAAGAAATATTTAGATAGCTTGTAAATTAATTATAGTAGGTTTGCTTTAACTCGTTTGATGCAACGAAACAAAGCTCATTCTCTG
This sequence comes from Camelina sativa, assembly GCF_000633955.1. Taxonomy (NCBI): domain Eukaryota; kingdom Viridiplantae; phylum Streptophyta; class Magnoliopsida; order Brassicales; family Brassicaceae; genus Camelina; species Camelina sativa. The sequence goes on along the minus strand of NC_025687.1, from coordinate 13,563,853 downwards.
CATATGAAATGATGTTATGAATTTTTGCATGTTTTAGCTAACAACTGAAACAATATCAAATAGTACGAAAGGAAAGCCCGGCTCCAGTCCAAGTTGTTCAACAATAGTGGCTACTAGTGACTTAGAAATAGTATTAGCAAAAGGAGTAAATTCAAAACCAAATATATAATTCACATAAATTCTGATAAACAGTCATGTAAATAAATAAAAAGTGTTAAAACATCACTATTCCAAAATACCTTCTATAAAATATACGGAAAGACTATAAAGAATGTACTGAAAAAGTTTGAAAAATACACACATTATGGTGAAAAAGCAAAAGAATACAACACATTTTGTCAGCTGATATATATGGATCGATATTTCCTTGAATGCAATAAGCAGTAAATGCGCCTAACATATTCTTTCATAATATTTTTATATTCTCCCTTACTACAACACTATTGCTTTTCTCTCCTTTCCTACGAAAAAGATATAATAATGTTTTCATTTTCATACAAATCTTTTTTACAAAAAAGATTGAAATCTTCTTCTTATAAACGTCTCTTCTTCTCTCTTTCATCACTGCAAGAAACTTAAATCACAACTCTCTCTTCTCTCTCCCTTACTCTCTCTCTCATTTTAATGGCGACCCAAGACTCTCAAGGGATAAAACTCTTCGGCAAAACCATAACATTCAGCGCCAACATCACACAGACGATAAAAAAAGAAGAGCAGCAGCAACAAGTACAGCCAGAGACACAACCTACAACCTCCGTTAGATCATCTTCATCGGATCTGACGGCTGAGAAGCGTCCAGACAAGATCATCCCATGTCCGAGATGTAAGAGCATGGAGACTAAGTTCTGTTACTTCAATAACTACAACGTTAACCAACCAAGACACTTCTGCAAAGGCTGTCAGCGTTACTGGACCGCCGGTGGAGCTCTCCGGAATGTTCCTGTCGGAGCGGGTCGTCGGAAATCCAAACCTCCCGGACGTGTCGGTGGATTCGCCGAGTTGCTAGGAGCTGCGACTGGAGCTGTTGATCAGGCTGAGCTAGACGCTTTGCTTGTGGAAGAGTGGAGAGCCGCCACGGCGTCACACGGTGGTTTCCGGCATGATTATCCGGTGAAGAGACTCCGTTGTTACACGGATGGTCAATCTTGTTAACTATTTTTTACATTTTTATTTGTCTTGTTTTCGGGTTCGGGTTTGGGTGGTTTTTTCTATATTTAACCCGTAAAAGGAAAGAACGTGGTTAAATTTGCTTTGCTTTTGATTTACTGGATACGTAGTACGTACAGGCTAGCAATTAAAACTAACTAGTTAAATTAAATTAATTAGTAGGTTTTTTTAATACTTGCTTCTCTACTAAACAGCTGTCGCTTTTTTTATTTTATTTCAAATAAGTTCTCTTGTTTGAATATTTCTAGCTGTATAAATTGAAGCTCGTGGGATTTCATATTTTTCTTCTAAAAACAAAGACGGTGACGTTGACCATTAAATACGCTTAATACTTTTTTAATTAGTATTATTGCTCAATCTCATTAACCTGTAACAATTTAATTGTGCTGATGTTTGTAGCATTGCATCGTTAAAGTGTACGTAAAGTTAGTTAAATGATTATGGAGTATAACTTTAAACCAAGAAACCTCATTCAATTGGACATTTAAGTTTTCACTTTTCAGCTATAAACTGACAATCGCACAATAATGAGGACACCTACAAATCTGGAAATACGGTTTTTACTGTGTTTATGAAGAAAAAAAAAATTGAACATAAATTGGGACAATCTAAAATGCTGTTTTCCAGTTAGACCACTTAAGACAAACAAGTAAAGATCTTTCCAAAGAATCCTACTAATCAGGTTCATGGATGTATTTTAATAGACAGAATTTGTTTTTAACTTAATTTTCGAGAAACTGACTTGAGTAGAATCAGGTGAATGCTACAGAGAAGCTACTGTGATCATGCAATCACATAAAAGAATACGACAGAAGAGACAACAAAATCAAGACTTGTGTGCAAGTCATGTCCTGAGTTGGGAAAAGAAATTGTGGGTCCTGTGAATTGAGTTCTGGGTTGGTCAGAATTTATAAATGCTGGACGAAGCTCATAATAATCAATGAGTTATGAGGTAAAGGTTTGGGAAAACGAGAACACAAAGTTGACTTGTGAGGCTAATAGAGAAAGAAACTGCAAACAACCAAATGAACACAAATCCTACATTTTAAGCACTAAAGGAAAAAGTAAGAAACCATGACATAATAAGATCATAATCGAAACGAGAAATGGGCAACAATCCATACAGTTTAACTTTCTCCATTGAGAAGCATCAGTTTCTTTGTGTCCAAACGATATCTAAAACCGAAAAACAAAAGAGGGTGAAAGAAAAGACCGACGACAAACTCACTCACTCAGGACATGATTTTGGCAGACCGGACATAAAGGCTGTCAACGACCTTCCCCATGTTTGCAATGGTATCGAGAGTAGCCGAATAGATAGCATCAGCTTTTGGATCTTCGAATATGATGAGACATCCAGCTCCTTGATCCAATGTACCTGCAAATTTCTTGTCAAGAATCATCTGAGATAGCTTCTTCTCCACATGGTCGACTGGCAATCCAATCAGCTCAGCAATGTGAGCAATCTCAACTCTTGAGAAAGGCTCGATCAAACGACAAAGATTTTGCTCCAGAAGCGTGTCATAAAGCGAAGAGAGATGCCTGTGGACAATTGGGTCATCTTCAAGCTGTGCTTTGTAGTCACGGAGTGCGTTCTCAAACAATTTCAAGGACCTCTTTGAGTGAGCATCAGCGACTGCTTTCATGGCATCCAGGTCAGGGCCAACGTACTGGAGTCCAGCCTTTGAGGAGATTATTCCTGCAACATCATCAGCTTGGCTAACCATGATCTTGCACAGTAACATGTACTTCAGACTGAAAACCGCTCTTGGATCTCCGAGAGCGTTGAAGGACTCAAAGGCTTCAAAGAAGTAGCTGTATCCGGTTTTGTAGTCCTTCTCTTCAGCGTGAAGAATCCCACTCTGCAGATCAATGGTGCCTTGTTGGGCCGGTGGGACATATATAGCGTTTGCAGCTGTCCTAGCTGCAGTAAGTGCAGCTTTTGCCTTGGGTAAATTTCTCAATGAGAAATGAAGTTTGCTCTCCAGCAAGTCAATGTCGACCAGAAGGAGCTTATCATNCTGGCAATCCAATCAGCTCAGCAATGTGAGCAATCTCAACTCTTGAGAAAGGCTCGATCAAACGACAAAGATTTTGCTCCAGAAGCGTGTCATAAAGCGAAGAGAGATGCCTGTGGACAATTGGGTCATCTTCAAGCTGTGCTTTGTAGTCACGGAGTGCGTTCTCAAACAATTTCAAGGACCTCTTTGAGTGAGCATCAGCGACTGCTTTCATGGCATCCAGGTCAGGGCCAACGTACTGGAGTCCAGCCTTTGAGGAGATTATTCCTGCAACATCATCAGCTTGGCTAACCATGATCTTGCACAGTAACATGTACTTCAGACTGAAAACCGCTCTTGGATCTCCGAGAGCGTTGAAGGACTCAAAGGCTTCAAAGAAGTAGCTGTATCCGGTTTTGTAGTCCTTCTCTTCAGCGTGAAGAATCCCACTCTGCAGATCAATGGTGCCTTGTTGGGCCGGTGGGACATATATAGCGTTTGCAGCTGTCCTAGCTGCAGTAAGTGCAGCTTTTGCCTTGGGTAAATTTCTCAATGAGAAATGAAGTTTGCTCTCCAGCAAGTCAATGTCGACCAGAAGGAGCTTATCATCTAATCTCCTAACCTCTTTAACCAAAGTACTCAACAGCGCCAAAGCTTCAACATACTCCTTGTTCTCCATCAAAAGAGCAGCAAGCCTAGCCTCTACTCGCTGCCTGAGGAAAGTACGCTTCTCAGCACGGGTCCATTCCACCATTTCTTTGCAAAGAGTGATCTGGAGATCAGTTGTTCCGGGTATCTTTGCCACAGCATCAATGATTCCTCTGACGATTTTGGCGGTTTTCGCCTTGGGGATTAGCGAAAAGAAAGGCCTCAACTTGGTCAACAGTTTCCGGAGATCCTCACCTCTCTTCTCCTCAGTCAGTCGATCGCAGAGGTTTGTAATCGCTTGCTCCTTGATCCTTATAGCCTCAGGAGATGAAGAAGGGTCTTCTAAAACCTGGTAAAGTATCGAAATAGCCTCAGAGCTGTTGGCTTCTTGAGCCAGAGAAATCGTCTCTGTGGTAGCAGGATACGTAACCATTGCGGTGGTTTTTGTGCAAACTCAAATCCCTGCAACATCAAAGCCATAGATGTGTTTATACAAATGTTCAAAATACTTATCTTTTCAGACTTATTCCTACTCTTAAGATGTGAACAAAGTATTGATACAATAACAAGATAATCAGATCAAAGTAATCACTGCCCTCTGTATCTAATGATCAAGACAAGCCTAGAGATCTAACACATACAAAGCAAAAACAAGAACTGAATTACGAAGCTTAGTTCAGTAAGATGAATCACAGAGACATAGTTCAGTAATTTACTAACTACTCAGTTCGAATCATCTACTTTTTAAGATCCATTCAATTACCTACCAGCACCGCTCTGTTAGAACATAGTCGAGCTAATCCACGAATCTGATTTATCTCCACTAAGGTAAACCAAATCGAACAAAGCTAAACCCTAGAACTATCGAGAGAGAAAGAGAGAAGGAACCAGATTTGATTATTAAGACATCGAAACAAAAAGAACACGAAAACCCAGAAATAAATTAGATCCGATAGGCAGACCCATAAGCAAAATTAAACAAATTTCGCAAGAACAAGACTTTACCGATGAATCGGCAGAATCGTCGGGCGTGAGATTTTGGTAAAGCTTTCGACGGGACGACGCTAAAGAGAAGAAAAAAAAAAAGATATACGATATATTTGGCTTGAAAGAAAAGATAAATGGACAGCTTTTTCGTTAATTCTCAGTTTTATGAAGGGTATGTTTGTCATTTTCTATCAGGAATTTCGAATTTGGCGTCTTAAAATCTAGCGTTTCGGATGCAGCGTTTGTAACCAAACTCCCAAAGCTGCAAAAGATCTTAGCGCAAACGCATGTCGTGAAAACGCTTGTTTTGTGATTCAGGCCTAGTGGGCCAAACTAAAAGCCCAATACAATACAAAACTACGAATTACGAAAGTTATTTGATTGTATTTTATTTTTCTTTCTTCATCATGGAATGTGTTCTGTAGAGAAGTAATAAAAAGAGAATTTTACCATAAAAAAGGTAAGATTAATATTGGAAGGTAATCAAATCATTCTTAAAACAAGGAATTCCCAAAAATATAACAACAACAAAAAAAAAAGAATGTTGGAACACAAAAATATAAAATATTAAAAAAAAAAACACCGTTAAACTTTTAATATAATAACAAAAGGAGTCATCCAAAAATTAAAATTGTTGAGAGATGTGTATAGTAAAATATGGGGGTAATGCAATGTATATGTTAAGCTTAATTAGAAGGTGACGTCAGGGACGATTCCAAGCTCCTTGAAAGCTTGAGGACAATCAGCGAGAGGAGTCTTCCTCATGAACCCAAGTGGGTTAATGGTTCTAGTCTCGTTTGAGACAATGCCATCATTGGCCGTGAGACTGATCCTGGCTGCGTTTCTTAGGAACTCTTGGTTGTTCACTTCGCCACACTCTGGGTCAGGTGATTGGACGAGGAC
>NC_025687.1:13492151-13556291 GCF_000633955.1 Camelina sativa | reverse complement strand
AAGGAGCTTATCATCTAATCTCCTAACCTCTTTAACCAAAGTACTCAACAGCGCCAAAGCTTCAACATACTCCTTGTTCTCCATCAAAAGAGCAGCAAGCCTAGCCTCTACTCGCTGCCTGAGGAAAGTACGCTTCTCAGCACGGGTCCATTCCACCATTTCTTTGCAAAGAGTGATCTGGAGATCAGTTGTTCCGGGTATCTTTGCCACAGCATCAATGATTCCTCTGACGATTTTGGCGGTTTTCGCCTTGGGGATTAGCGAAAAGAAAGGCCTCAACTTGGTCAACAGTTTCCGGAGATCCTCACCTCTCTTCTCCTCAGTCAGTCGATCGCAGAGGTTTGTAATCGCTTGCTCCTTGATCCTTATAGCCTCAGGAGATGAAGAAGGGTCTTCTAAAACCTGGTAAAGTATCGAAATAGCCTCAGAGCTGTTGGCTTCTTGAGCCAGAGAAATCGTCTCTGTGGTAGCAGGATACGTAACCATTGCGGTGGTTTTTGTGCAAACTCAAATCCCTGCAACATCAAAGCCATAGATGTGTTTATACAAATGTTCAAAATACTTATCTTTTCAGACTTATTCCTACTCTTAAGATGTGAACAAAGTATTGATACAATAACAAGATAATCAGATCAAAGTAATCACTGCCCTCTGTATCTAATGATCAAGACAAGCCTAGAGATCTAACACATACAAAGCAAAAACAAGAACTGAATTACGAAGCTTAGTTCAGTAAGATGAATCACAGAGACATAGTTCAGTAATTTACTAACTACTCAGTTCGAATCATCTACTTTTTAAGATCCATTCAATTACCTACCAGCACCGCTCTGTTAGAACATAGTCGAGCTAATCCACGAATCTGATTTATCTCCACTAAGGTAAACCAAATCGAACAAAGCTAAACCCTAGAACTATCGAGAGAGAAAGAGAGAAGGAACCAGATTTGATTATTAAGACATCGAAACAAAAAGAACACGAAAACCCAGAAATAAATTAGATCCGATAGGCAGACCCATAAGCAAAATTAAACAAATTTCGCAAGAACAAGACTTTACCGATGAATCGGCAGAATCGTCGGGCGTGAGATTTTGGTAAAGCTTTCGACGGGACGACGCTAAAGAGAAGAAAAAAAAAAAGATATACGATATATTTGGCTTGAAAGAAAAGATAAATGGACAGCTTTTTCGTTAATTCTCAGTTTTATGAAGGGTATGTTTGTCATTTTCTATCAGGAATTTCGAATTTGGCGTCTTAAAATCTAGCGTTTCGGATGCAGCGTTTGTAACCAAACTCCCAAAGCTGCAAAAGATCTTAGCGCAAACGCATGTCGTGAAAACGCTTGTTTTGTGATTCAGGCCTAGTGGGCCAAACTAAAAGCCCAATACAATACAAAACTACGAATTACGAAAGTTATTTGATTGTATTTTATTTTTCTTTCTTCATCATGGAATGTGTTCTGTAGAGAAGTAATAAAAAGAGAATTTTACCATAAAAAAGGTAAGATTAATATTGGAAGGTAATCAAATCATTCTTAAAACAAGGAATTCCCAAAAATATAACAACAACAAAAAAAAAAGAATGTTGGAACACAAAAATATAAAATATTAAAAAAAAAAACACCGTTAAACTTTTAATATAATAACAAAAGGAGTCATCCAAAAATTAAAATTGTTGAGAGATGTGTATAGTAAAATATGGGGGTAATGCAATGTATATGTTAAGCTTAATTAGAAGGTGACGTCAGGGACGATTCCAAGCTCCTTGAAAGCTTGAGGACAATCAGCGAGAGGAGTCTTCCTCATGAACCCAAGTGGGTTAATGGTTCTAGTCTCGTTTGAGACAATGCCATCATTGGCCGTGAGACTGATCCTGGCTGCGTTTCTTAGGAACTCTTGGTTGTTCACTTCGCCACACTCTGGGTCAGGTGATTGGACGAGGACGATCTCGCACAATTCTTCCTCGTGGTCTCCCATTACTTCCATCTGGTAGTTTCCGGCACTGTCGGTCACAGCTTCTTTGGTTAGTGTCACTGTCTGGTTCTCACGACCCTTGCACTCAAGCTTTACCTTTGCCCCTGCGATACAAAACGATAACGTCAGTTTTTTTTGTTTAGTCTTAAACAGGACACTAATTAACCCTAATCAGACATGTCATATGTTTTGTGTGTATTTAATTTCAGCTATACCAATAATAAGGTGTAGCTGAACAGGACACTTATGAACCCTAAGACATGTCATATGTTTTGTGTGTATTTTGGCTATACAAATAATAAGATAGATTGCCATAACGCAAAACAATAATGTCTTTGTAATTAAAATGAAAAATAGATTTTTAAAAAAATGCAAAACCGTGATTAAACTGTTTGTTTTGTTCGAAAAAGTTATACAACTAGATTTTTTACATATATCGTAATGGGATTAATTTTGTATAACCAATATACATTTTTATTTTCCTATTGATTGTACTCTCTCATATGATCCATAAAATGAACTTGATTAGAGAATGTCCTTAATTACCTTCAAGGAATTTGCTGAGACGGGTCATGAATTGGACACGGCATGTGTCGCAGTAGACGGATCCCTTGATGTGGAATCGGTCGAAGTCGTCGGCATCAGCCGCGGCGAAGTTAACGAGGGTGGTGAAACATATGGCAGAGGCGAGGAAGACGATGAAGAATTTGGCCATTATGCCTTAATTCGTTTTCTTTTGTTTTTACTTTCTGTCTTCTCCTCTCTAGGTGTTGGGAGTTTATTTATAAAATTAGTTTGTGGTGCGAAAAAAATTGCAAGTTTCGGTTGAGAGGAGACGCTATGATAGATCCAACCAAATTTTTCCTTTTATAGAGAACAAATAGACAAAACAACAACGAAAAAACATTTGATTCTATTTCTATTTTTGGAAGTTGTTGTTTATTTTTGGTGTTTGTGTTCTTTAGTTTTTGTACGGCTGTGTATTCCTTGAACCCGATCTTTTCTCATTACCATCCACTTTTTTCTTTGCTTCTAATTTCTTCTTTATGGATTCTATCTAGGCCTTTTGTTTTTAAAATAAGGACGTTTCCTCAAATGTCAAAATTTGAATGTATTGTTTATAGTTAGACGTTCATTAAAAATTCAGTTGGGGTGGAAATACACTAGAACCAAATGATAGTTTACGTAGCATAATGATTAATTTGAGCCACGCATGAAAGTTTTTTTGCATAAAAGAATGACACAAGAAAACATGTAGATGGAAGAAATTTTCCAAAAGAAATTGAGTACAGGAAAGAGTTTTCAACTGAATCTGTAATTTTGATTGGGGAAACAAAAATTTTACAAGACTTAAACTGTTGAGGATCTACTTGAAAAAAAAAAAACTGCAGGGAAACCTGAATTCTATAATAATATCTTTCAAGTGTTGTATCATTGCTTGGAAAGCTAATACAAGAAAATCATGTACAGATGAATTTGAATTGTACTTGTCTTTGATTTGGCCAGCCAAAAATATGATCAAGAACGTTTTCTTGATCTGCGCTGATCTCCCCGAACTGTATAATAAGAGAAAAACATGTATGGTTCAAATGTTTCGGCACACTCAACACTTAACCGGTTAAAACACTCGACAGCTCACGATTTTATAAGCTGGCGGTTATAAACGTGGACGACTCTTGCTGTTTTATGCTATCTGCAACATGCGCAACAACTCCAGCTCCTGCTTTGTATAGTCTTTCACTTTTCACCTGAAACAAGACCAAAATCTCTCTTAAAGTCCATCTCTGAACGAACAAAAGCTCCAAAGTGAAGATGTTGGAAGTTTACGTGAATGTTGTTATGTGCTAAGTAAGGCCAGAATGTGGAGTGGAAGCTGACATCAACTTTCTTCCACCCTAAAGTCTGCAGACCGCGGATCATTTCCTCTGCCAAAATTTGTATAAATTGTTAATTTTTTGCTGATTTAGAGGAATCAGTCAAATGTTTGGGATTAAAAAATAGCTTTTTCCTCACCTTCCACGATTTCATGATACTCAAGTGTGTTCTGAGGGCTCGGCGAGCTTTGTGCGGCCTCCTTGGCTTTAGCAGCTTCTGGAGGGAAATGAGCTCCGTCTGATGAAAGAGGTGGACAGTATTCTACATCGACAACATGCTTGTATCCATCCAGAGACCGGCGTGGAGGCTGCGTGCAATATGAAAACAGGGGAAATCATATCTGTCAGTATCAGATCTCAGTCTTGTCAGCTAAGTAGTTCTGAAACTAGCATTTGGCAGTTTAAGCCACAAGAGCTTCTTGCACAAAGTGAATACCTACCAATCTTCACTAAGCTATCTGAGATAAAACTGCCTGAATCTATACGGACAATTGTTTCATTTCGTAGATTCTTTATAGAACAATATGTCTGCTGTAGATCGGCCTGCAAATGCCAAGATTAATACTGTTGTGGTCCTGCCATTGATCTTCAAGTCAGGGAGAATTTGTTTTACTCAGGAAGCCCTATGCTATTGAGCTAGACTGGACACAGTACAAGGGTCTCAATACGTGAGATGATATTATTCCTCCGTGATAACTCATTACACCAAAACACGGGATCAATTCACCATCATTAACATTTCACAGCGAGCAGACTATTAATATTGATGTGTCCCATTTTCTAGCTACTGTACTATAAATTCCAGAGTTGAGATCAAGGTATGTCGAGGGAAATGGAAAAAGACATGGGATAATATTCTAGATAAAGGTTTATTGCTTCAGGTCAAAGTAAATGTACCTTGAAAAGTTCAGTTTCTCTCCTTATGGAAGATGTACGCCAACCAACCATGTCTAGTCGGAGTCAAAGGAAACATATAGGCAAACAAATGTAGACAAAACTAGGGATCATGACTCTAAACGTTAAGCATCAACAGAAAGGCAGAGGATACGGTCATAAGATACATTTGCATATATGATGCGGCTTCGAAACGCCCCCAGAGACGATCTGCCAGACAAACCATTAGGATTTCAAATAAGTAGTTAAAGGGGTATAATTATTTAAATTATTACGAGCATGACTCACAAAAATTTCAGATCATGACTATCAGATGCCATCCTCAAAAGAAGAGGTGGTTTATCAGCTTTACCATCGGTGAGGAACAACTGGCTACCAGTCCGACCAACAAAGAACGGAGCTATCGGTGCAGCAAGTTTTTCTAGAATAGGAACTCCCAACAGAAAAGGCAGCTGACAAGCAACTCCACAGAAAAGAAGAAAAAATGAGATGGAATTTCCAGGAACTATCAGTTAATATTCAGCAGTCTAGCTCTAGGAACCAAAAACCAACAAGTGCTAGACAGTTTTGTTGAAATGTATGATATCTGTCTGAACACAAGTAGGAAGTATAAAATATGCACGTGAATAGCCACCAACATATTTCTTAACTAAGTACATGAAACATCTACGTACAGGTACAACGAGATATACATGAAACTCTCTGATTCCAGTTCTGATATGAGAAGAAGAAGAAGAATGAACCTGCTTTCTGCCTCTCACTCCTAGATGAGGTGTTGCCAAGGTGATGAAATTAATCGGTTCGAGCCCAGCGATCCTGCCTCGCAGAAGATTTCCAGATTTAGAGACAGTACCATCAATGGCTTGTGAAATTGCTGCTGAGTAAAGAACAGCAACAGCATGTCTAGCGAATAAGCCACCGAGAGAGTGGGCCAAGAAGGAAATCTTTTTTAAGCTCTTGCTCTTTTGGACAACTTGTCTAACCTATTCCTCTCTCACATCCAGAATGGAAGAGATATCAGCTGATATACTGAAGTTAAGGACTAAAAAAACCCAGAAGTATATAACAAGTGGAATGGCATTGTAGAAATTTATATAAGTCTCACCTCTTCTGCTAGTCGTTTTCCAGCTCCATCGACCCCGCCAAATGTTTTAGTGAAGGTATTGGAAGAACTTGCTGTACACGTTCAGGGAATGAAGAGTAAAAATTAAAAGCATTATACGTGTGATCCACGCATGGCATCAAGAGTGGAATAACAAATACAATACTAAAGGCCAGTAAGAGAAAAAGGAGCTGTGGTCTTAGAGACGAAGAGATATGAAAAAATTCCGAGAATCTTATCTATGGCACACACATTGCTGCTAAGCTAAGGATGAAATAAGAGTTTGAAGTACTTTCTATTGGGTGCCCACACATGCATTCAAAGCTAAGTTACCAACAAGTACACAACTAACAGAGGATATAACAAAGCTGAAACCAGATGAGAGTATACCATAAATCAAGAATCTTCTGCCAAGGCGTCTTTTCATCTCAGCTTCTACGTAGAGCCAGTCACTGGGACTGCAAGTAGTAACAATGTCTCAGTAACTTTGGAGTCTATCGATTATAAAATCCGGAAACCATGAGATCATACCTGGCCAAAATACCGTGAACAAGAACAAGAAGATGATCAGGTTCAATTTTGTCATCATTGTCGCCTTTGGATAGCGAAAAATTACGTTGAGCTGTGGCACTCATTGCTTGAACCCTCCTGAGTCCCTGTTGTTGGTTCCAGCTTCTGCTTAACCCCCCTGCTTGTGAAAACAGAGAAAAATCAAACAACAGAATACAAATACGAAAAGCAGAACAGAACACATTCTTTGACCAAATAAAATCATACTGTCACACCATTTCAACTTGGCTTTTTTCACAATCGTCGACCATCTCAAATTGATATATATATATATATATATATATAGATCCTAAAACTACTACATCTTTGAATCGAGAATTCCTCAGCTCTCTAAAAAATTATAAAAGCCAAATTACCGAAATCGAAATTCAAAATATCAGAGTAACCACAGGAGCACGAGGAGGATGAGGATGACGACGGCGATGAAGAAGAAGCAGCAGCTAAAACGACGCCGGAATACTGCCGTCCTCGGTTAGCGAAACCACCGCCACGATCCTCCGGTAAGTATCTACAAGGAGGTTGAATCCAAGAAGCCGTAGACATAACTGAAGAGAGCTTCAACTTATATATATACTAAGAGAGAGAGAGAGAGAGAGAGAGAGAGAGAGAGAGAAAGTCAAAAAAATCAGAGAAGAAAGATCCTTGAATCACGGTTTCCTCAGAGAGTGACGTCAGCTCCAGAATTAAACATGGCTCACTACGTTATCTTCTTCACAGAGACCCATGCTCCCCTCTCTAATCTTCTTCGATTCAATTCAATCTATCATCATCGACCTTAGCCAATTTCTTTCTTTCTTTTATTTTTCCTGCGAAATTATAATTTTTTTAATTTTATTTTACTTTTTTTTTTTAATAAATAAATTATTTCGGGTGTTTTTAAGCGACTCAAGCACGTAGAATATTTTTTATATTCAGAAGAAAACAAAAATATTTACAAGTGGTACTGGGAATATATATATTATTAATTTATTATTGTTACTTTGATTTTTGGTCAAGTTTATTACAAAAGATAAGTTATATTAATTTCCCAGATGAACATCACTACAGTTTATGTTGCGATGTATATATGTATGATCACTTTATACTTCAATATAAAATCATCTTACTGAATAAGTTACATAACCGGATAAAAAGCATGTCGAGCTATACCACAGATTCCTTCAGGCTTCCCAACATTATCTCTACGAATCCTTATGTAACCCTTTTCTCCCCAACTCTCACCCCAAGAGTTCTTAACCAACCAGTACTTCATCCCATTGCTAGTCCCGTACCCGACGATCGTCATTATATGATTATCCACGTTCCCGCACTCCAAATCACTGTACACTCCCTCTTTGTAATTTTTGAAACTGCTACTATGCGCGTCAATGTACACCGAGACGGGCTGTCTTGCTACAGCCCTCAGCAACGCACGCTCGTTCTTACTTCGAACCTCTTTGAACCCTTTGATCTGTGTGCCGGGTACGGGTCTTGTGTTGGTACGGCAGCTCCCCGTTTCCTCTTTGTAAGGGTAGTCCGCATTTGATGATATTCCTCGGTTCTTGATTATGTACTCGAAAGCAAACATCACATGTCCCCCCTTGCAAGCAAGGTTACGTTCGTTACAATCTATAAGTTGCTGTTCGGACAATGATACGAGTTCCTTGCCGGAAATCTTTAATAAACCTTCCATCGCTGCAGTCGCTGCGAACGCCCAACAACTTCCTGCATGCCCATATAATTATCGTTTGATTACGAAACAAGTTATACAGTAACCACAAACCTAGAATGGCAACCCTAACTTGGGGAGATTTGTATGTGGAATGATCCTAACCCTAACAAACTATGTGCGGGTATATTGGCCTAGTGTTTGCTTATAATATATAATCACGGTAAGCTTACCACATGGTCCTTGACTTTTAACAGGTGTTACAGCTCCTTCGGTTCTCCAGTCTTTGCTCTTGTTTTCCACATAACTATCGACTGTATCGTTCAAATTCCTAGATGGCTTCGTTTCATTAACCAGCTGTTTGGATAGTGAAGCTACGTTCATGCCTCCAAGGCCGGTGTGGGTGGCAAGAAACTCTTCGTCTGTCAAATCTGTGAACTCGTTGACACCAAGTTTGTAGCTTTGGTTCCCCATATTATTGAAGTTCTCAATGAATTTCAAATTTTCCTTGAACACGTTAAGCCTCATTTCTCTCTCGGATCCATCCTTGTAAACTCGAGAGAATTGAATCATCCATTGCTGGTGGTAATTAACAGTGGATGGTTCGTGCAAAGTGATACGAGATGTAGCTTGAGAGATCATTAATAGATCCATAGAACAAACTATAAGACCCACGAACACAGACAATACCGAGACCATTTTGGTATTGGTGAATAATGTGTAATGGGCGCTTGTGTTGTGGGGTGTTATAGAAGTGAAAATGGGGGAGAAGGAACAATTTATAGGGATGAGAGAGTTCATATATATGTTGCAAAGCAAATTGATGAATTTCATATATACATGATCTTCTGAGGAACAACTCTATCTAATATTCCTTTTAGTAGCTAGCATGCAAGATAACTTGCCATTCTTTACATGCATAGATGAAGTGCTTGATAGAATAGAAATATTCAGTTAACATATTGATTGATGATATCTTGGCAAATATGTTAATTGAATATTCATATTCTATCATGCATGATCTTAGGAGGAACAACTCTATCTATCCCCTATATATTAATAGAGAAGCACTCTCACAAAAATCCGATGTGTCGCGCCCACATAGCTCTTGTGTCTTTTTTTAATAAATACTCTTACATCTCATTATCATTTACATAAATATGTCATTGACAAATATAAGGCAACTAGGTAGTAGAGTTCATATATCATTTACGCGGGATTAATTGTTATTATTATTTTTTATATAATTGATTATCTTAAGGATAATATTTTAAAATCATTTAAGTGAAAATCTATCATGTCTTTTTAAAAAAAGTCTTCAATATTTGATCAACTAAAAAGCCCAAGTGATTTTTTACTATTTTCAAAATAAATATTTAAATATAAAATATTGAATTACAAATGTAGTGATTTGGATAATAAAAAAATATGTGTGATAACAATAACCAATTGAATCATTTATATATTAATTTTTGATATATATATATATATATATATTAATCTTACTGATGAAGATGTTATTAATATTAAGTTGATTTTGTGATTTGCACAATTTAATAAAAATTATGGTAATTAAATCATCTTGATGGTAAATTAATGTAAATAATGTGGAATTAAGAATTAAAACTCAAATTGGCTTTAGAGCTATATAATACTGACACATCAGCTTTTTGGCCAAAATATTTCCCTATTAATATATAGGGGATGTTCTTTTAGATTAGTTTTAAAAAATCAAAGATTTAATCAGCAATTAAAACCCAGAAATGTATTTAATTATCAATTTCATAACATTTTTCCTATATATTAATAGAGAAACACTCTCACAAAAAGCTGATGTGTCGCGCTCACATAGCTCTTGTGTCTTTTTCTAATAAATACTCTTACATCTCATTATCATTTACATAAATATTTCATTGAAAATTATAAGGCAATGTTCTTTTCCAATTAGTTTTAAAAAATCAAAGATTTAATCAGTAATTAAAATCCAAAACTGTATTTAATTATCAATTTCATAACATATTTAATTATTAGAAGTAAATTACATTTCACAAACAATAAAAAAAAATTATTCATTTATTTACCACTTTTATACATTTATCTCATTGCATTTTTAAACTTAGGATTAGTTTAAATGAAACCGATTAGTCTAAAAAATATTGTTTTATCTATTTAATGGTATAGTGATGTAGATAATAATGTGAAACATAAAATATGTGAATTTGCTTTTTAGAAACACAAAAATATATCAAAACTTTATACACCAACTTAAATTCTTTTCCAAGTTCAAATATTTCATGGGTGAAACTTATTTTACAAAAAATAAACGCAAATTTGAATAAACGGAAAAGAAACCTTACTTACATATTTTGTTTACACAAAGAATCTGAAATCTTAAATAATAATTTTACTCTGAACTAATTTTTTTTTTCAACCTAACATTAATTAAATTAAAATAAAACTCCTAGATTGGTTGCCCAAACTGGAGGAAAGTTGTTTACAAAAATCGTGTCCGACAATAACAATCTAGAGGAACGAGCTAAAAAATCCACCTTCACATTGGACGTCCTTGAGATTTTGGAGAGGGTGAAAGGAGGCAAGGAGGCACTAAGCACCTGGAACTCATCAAGAAGCATAGAGAAAGCCGGCCACTCCTCCGGGGCTTGCACCAACGAAATTAACTCTGCAGAATTCGTCTCGAACCTCTGGCAATCAATGCCACTAGAAAGGATACACTCCATCGCCCATAATAATGCTTCCAGCTCCGAATGAAGTGGGGACGCACTGCGACGTTGACATCTGGCACCCAAGACTAAAGTCCTATTCTCGTCATCACCACACCACCATCCTAAACCTGAGTTTGGTTCCGTAGATTTCCACAAACGATCAACTTGACAACGAATCATCATCTCCGGATTAAGCAAAGGTTCTGTCGAACCAGGGTCAACCCTTGCGGTTATTTGGGCTTCCTCCCACCACAATTGTTCGCGTAAAGCCTGAGTAATAATATCTATTGGCTCTGATTGTAACCCTTGGAAAACTTTTTTATCCATATCCTTCCATAAGGACCAAACCAGCCACGATATCGAATTGTGAGTAGCTCCTAAAGCCATAGGGATTAACCCTTTACCATATATAAAATCTAGATTTGAATAGATCGAAACAAAGGGGAACTTGTCCGTGATTGATCCATCAAAAACTGTCTCCCAAACCCGACAGGAGTGAGGACACTCAAATAAAGCATGATTAATAGACTCCACCGCTAGATTACATCTCTTGCAATCCGTATCACAATTAACTCCCCGAGAAGCTAATCGCACCGTCACTGGAAGTGAGCCAGATGCGATCTGGCAGAAAAAGTGTTTGATTTTAGGTTGTACCGGAAGATTTCAAGCCTGAGCCTTCAGGGCATTACAGTTTGGACCGAATTCCACTTCAGCCTTCATAGCTTGAGCTACCTTATAACCTGACTTAACCGAGTATCGACCAGATTGTGTATAATGCCACACCAGTCGGTCTGGCTTAACAAATTTGCTAATAGGCAAACTCTAAATAGTTTGAATATCCTCCGGATCCATAAATTCCTGGAGGATAGGTAATTGCCACTCTCTAGTCTGTGGATCAATCAAATGATTTACCATTAGATTAGGATGTAGTTGTGGTCCCCTACCATTTGCAGGTCGAGGATACTGATCAGGAATCCAAGGATCATGCCAAACCGAACTGTTAGACCCTGACCCAACCGTCCATCGGGCACCCCTTTCCACTATATTTTTTTGTTGAAAAAATACTTCTCCACCCAAAGGAGGGTGAATAAGGTTTTTTTTGCCATTAACGGGTGTTTATTCCTGAAGTATCGACCTCTAAACACTTGAGCTAACAAGGAATTTGGAAACTGGATTAAACGCCAATACTGTCTAGCCAATAAAGCATCATTAAACGTCCCCAAGTCCCGAAAACCCAACCCTCCGTCAGACTTATCTCTACACATTTTATCCCAAGCCACCCAGTATAGCCCCCGATCCTTCCCATCAGAGCTCCACCAGAAATTTGATATAGCACTCGTCAATTTGGTCGTTAAGCCTTGAGGGAGTTTGAAGCAAGACATAACATGCGTAGGGAGAGCCAAAGCCATCGACTTTAGTAGTACTTCCTTCCCACCCTTAGATAAGAATTTTGCTGTCCAGCCATTTACCCGGTCATTCATCCTATCTCGAGCGTAACCGAAGACTTGAACTCTCGATCCTCCGAGACTCAGGAATTCCCAAATAGGAACCCATACCCCCTTCCTTGGAGATGCCAATGACAGATTTTACCCTATCCTTTACCTCTGAAGTCACCTTTTTACCAAACATAATGGAGAACTTATCCAAATTTACCTCCTGACCGTATGATTTACCATAGTTACCTATGATATTCATGACCGTTGAACATTGTTCTTCATCCGCTTTACAGAAAAACAGACTATCATCTTCAAAGAGCAAATGAGAAATAGGGGGCGAATCACGAGCAATCTTAATACCCGTAATTTTATCCTCCCTCTCTGCCTTTTTAATATTAGCTATCAAGACCTCAATACAGAGAATAAACAAGTAAGGGGATAAAGGATCCCCCTGTCGCAAACCCCGTTTTGGCGAAATGGAGCCACGGGGTTCACCATTAAGCAGCACTTGATAGGAAACTGAACTCACACACCACATTATCCAAGAAATCCATTTTGAATCAAAGCCTAACCTAATTAAAACCGCCTTCAAGAAATCCCATTCAACATGGTCATAGGCCTTACTCATATCCGTTTTGAAGGCCAAAAAATCCGACCTGCACTGCCTATTGGTCTACAAACCATGGAACATATCTTGGGCCACCAGAATATTATCTGTAATTAACCGACCATAAACAAAGGCCGATTGTGTTTCAGAAATAATCAAGGGCATAATCTTCTTTAACCGAAAACAAAGAATTTTTGAAATTATCTTATAACTCACATTACACAAACTAATAGGCCTGAATTCTGCCATTCTTTTTGGTGTTTCGACCTTTGGGATCAAACAAATATTAGTTTCATTAAGTCTGGGATCAAACATACCAGTCTGAAAGAAATCCCTAATCAAAGCAACCAAATTACCTTTAAGATGAGGCCAAAACCTCTGAAAGAAAAGCGCTGTCATCCCGTCCGGTCCCGGAGTTTTTTCCGGATGCATTGCAAATAGAGCCTTTCGAACTTCCAGCTCTGAAATATCCTTAATCAACTCCCTATTCATACGCTCTGTAACAAATGGGTTGACCTCTTCTACCATCTCTGAAATACCACAAACCTCCGATTGTGCAAAAAGCGTATTAAAATAAATAGAAGCAATCCTTTCCATACCCTGACTCGATTCATCCCAAACATCTTGTTGATCAAAAATTCCTACAATCTTATTCCTAACCCTCCTCTGTTTAGTAGAAGCATGAAAGAAACTAGTATTCTTGTCGCCAACCCGCAACCAGAACTTTCGACTTTTCTGTTGCCAATACAATTCCTCATCATGATAGGCCTCTTTTAGTTTTTTTCTCTATAATGTGAATATCCGCTTGCGAAAAGGAATCGTGTTTCTTGGCATCCTCTAGAGCCGTCTTCAGTGAAGATATAAGAATGTTACTATTCAGGACATTCTGTTTTCTCCACCAAGAAATAGAATTTCGACAATTTTTAATTTTATCCACAAACCCCGGAATTCTAAAATTTCTGGTACGATTCCACCTTGTTTCCACGGCCCCAGAAAGCCCCTCTTTCCCCATCCATCGCTTATCAAAACGAAATTGACGAAAACGTCGTTCCCAATATCGCACAAGAAGCTAGAATATGATGATGATCAGAACCTATCTATCTCTAAGTAATCCACTCGCGAACAAGGAAAAAGCGAATACTCTGAATTAATTTTCCTACAGGGTGTTGAAAAAAGGTTATATATTCAAAAAGACCAAAATTCAACAACTAAGGAAATAAAATCCCGTTTATTCAATAAGTTGCCTTTTATCCAACAGTACAGAAACGGCCTTGTTTATATACAATGGTGCATGACAAAAACCGAACAAAATGTTTCCACCCACGTACACTAGTTTTTGAAATATGAAGATCGATCACATAATGCTGCAGAAATGAGGGTTTTCCTCACTGAACATTGAACTAGCGTTCTCGTTGATAAGACCCGAATAAGGCCGTTCCTGATGGTATCCGTGGTCGTGTCCGTGGTAGCCATGCTTGTGGTAGTTGTAGGAACTCACTTTCTCACCGTTCTCGGACATGTTGATTCTATTGCGAAACTTCTTCTTGAAGTACCTATCGTGATATGCATTAGATTCGGGGTGGTAAGGGCACGACCACAAGCATACATCTCTCCCTGTAACATTCCTTGCAACTTTCAGAACTTTCTTCTCATCCGCCGAACCAGTCACTGTTACTCTCTGCTGCTTCATGTCTATATGAACATCGCGGACTCCTGTTCAATCCAAGACTTAATTATCAGGTTTCTTGGGTAACAAGAAAACTAGTACTTTAGGATCTTTAACCCATATTTACTAATTTAATCACCCGTAATCTTTTCAAGAGCTTTCCTAACTTTGTTCTCGCAACCAGGACAATCCATTGGTACTTCCATTTCCACTACCTGCATAAACATACACATGTTCAATAAACGAATATACGAGTATTCATGAAAACTGAGTAGAGGAAGTTACTTACCGTCGTCATCTTTATGTTCTAGCGCGAAGAGACCTTATAAATTAGACTTAACAGTTTGGTCGATGGATGCCTAGATGATAAGCGCAAACTCACATGCATATATATGCATAACACCAATAGAGAACTTAAGTGAGAAGATCTTTGAAGGTCCATAAACTAATAATTTTGTATTGTTGCTTCTACAGATATATATTGTGAAAAATACATGGAAACTACCTTGAAGTCAATAGCTTATGTGACTGCCGGTTTCACACTACTAGCAAGCTATAGATCTACATAAATATTTATATGACAAAACTTGAAAAGGATAATCATGATTTGACATCCATTTATTTATCTGCCTACATCATAATATGAGGAATTTGTGTTTATTTTATCCTCAAACTGATTTATAAAACTACACAAATACTATGGAAAATAGGTATAAACGAAACATATTGATATAGCTTGTTTAGTTTGAAACTGTAGTAATTAATACGATAAAACTGATATTATACAATCGTATTACTAACAATTCTCTAAAACTAGACGAATCTATGGATTATTGTCTGGACTGGTTTAATATAACTTGTTGCCATGTCTGATTATGTTTATTCAATTTTATATTTTCTTCCAAACAAAATTTTACTAGTTAATTAGTATAAAATCTAGGCTGGATAATGACATAGCAACCAATGAGCTACGTACAAAGCTTTACATATGTAGTTTTATAATCTTGACTTTGACTAAACCATTATCTGGTAAGCAAAAAAAAAAAGTCTATCTGGTAAGCCTATATCAATGAAGTAATATTACAAATATAATGGAAAAGTTACAAGATCTTTATAAAATAGTTAAATACCTTGACTATTAGAGTAACCTACATTTTTTTTTCCGTCTCAATGATTCATTGATATTTATAATAATTTCAGAGTAAAATACAAAGGCTGACAAGGAAATTAATCTTTCCGGAGACTTAAGCCGGCGAGTACAAAACCCTCCCGAAGACTAAGACCAAACAAGGTGAGCTAAGGGGAAACAATCCAGACAGACAATTACACAACATCCATTCACTTCCGGAACAGAATCAAGAGATCCAAAAAAGAAAAATTAAAACCTAGATCTTATTAAAACAATTAAAACAAATCTGAGAATAGAAAAAACACACAACGGTTTAAATTGCAAGAACCTCCTTTACCACTAGTTAGAACCGAATGAGCATGCCGTGCGACCCTTTATGTTGCTTTAAAGAGGAGCTACCGGGGGCGGTGAAACACTACCAAAACCTAGAGACCATTCAGGAGGAACGACTCTTTAAAAACAGGAAGGAGATCTCGATCTGCGTTGGTAAAGAATCTTCATCAGAGACAGTGAAGTAACAGTTGGAGACTGCCTCAGCCATAAAAATGGCCAGATCTGAGGCTAAACTTGACGGAAAGAACAAGAGCCAAGAAGCTAAACCAGGGTTAGGAAAATCGAAACTTAAAAAATCCTAGATCTGAAAATCAAGATTTGCTGCCGTTGGATACACCGATAAAAGATAAAAGCAAAGATAAAATAAAGGGAGAAAACCAAATCCAGTGCTGAAGAAGCCACCGGAGCTGGTTAAACTAAGCGGCAGCGGCGGTTTTTGATTAAAGAGAAGGTCGAGAGTTTTTAGGTTTTTTTTAGAGAGAGGGTGCTTGTTAGCTGTAGAGTAACCTACGCTCAAAGAATCAGTTTGTAGAAATTGATTGATGTTTGATGATATATTTATAGTAAATTTCTCAGTAAAACCTAAAACAACATAATTCCACTATAATACTTTTTTACAATGTAAAGAAATCAATAAATTGAAAACTAAAAGTTAATTTTTTAAATAATTTAATCCTGTGGGTCACTGACCCAACTAATCTTTACTAATTCAAGCTTTAGGAAATCCTTCTCCAAACCGAGTTCTGTCTTTCTTCACCTAATTAATTTATCTGCTACTACATTAGATTTACTAGGGCGACATTACATTTGTGTATAATACACAAGAAAAGATCACAAAAGCTTTCACAAGTCACACACTGTAAAGATAAGAGTATGGCAGACAATAACAAGCCTGCACCACGTACCGCCGGCGGTTCGAGAATCCAACGTCGTCCAGCCGCCACCAAAGCCAATCACCGTGACTGTACAAAAAAGATAAATATGGGCCGGGAGTGGTGAAGGTAATGAATATGTTCATGTTATTTTTTGTGATAATTTTTTTTTTCATTTACGGACTAAAATATATATATATATATATATATATATATATATATATATTATGGTAGAAACAAGTATATATATAAACTAGATAAGGGTCTGCACGATGTGCGGGTATTGAGATTGTTGAAGAGAATAAATCCTAAATCCTAAACAATTTTTTAAAAATATAAAAAGAAATTTTATTTCTTGAAGTAAATATATAAATAATTTTAGTTATAGAAAAACCATATTTGTATTTACCTTCATACATTTTTTTTATATATATTATAACAATTATTACAATAATATAAAGCTAAATTATATCCCACCAAAATCATATTTGTATTTACCTTCATACATTTTTTTTATATATATTATAACAATTATTACAATAATATAAAGCTAAATTATACCCCTACCAAAACTTTTGCCAAATACTCATCATTAAAAATATTATAACTATCAAATTTCAAAAACGTTTCACAACTTATTACAAAATATTTTACATGCAAAGAATTCGTCAAAGCAACATATAATTTAGTAATCATATACAATTTTACTGTATGTTTCACCATTAAAAATATGCTCTTAAACCCTAAATTATTTTATTGTTAAAGTATGTTCTTTATTACTACCTATAAAATGTATTTTAAACAAATTAAACAAATTTTATGTTTCTTGGTATAAATATTGTTCTTATAATTACTAAAATTGTATTGTGACATAATTTCTTTAACCATTAACTTTTTTTACTCCAAATATATTTTGGATGAACAACTGGTGAAAATTATCTACTCTATTACAATTTTATGACCAACCCAATTAAAGTTGAGAAATTGAAAGAAAGTTAATATCACATAATAAAAAAACAAATTTGAATATTGTAATCATAATGGTATATATAAAGCCTTAGATAATTCAAATATACAAAATAAAAACTTTATAAACAATCCAAAACATGATATATGTCATAATCACGTTAAGGATCGATTCCTTATTTACTCCTCAGAAGTATCGCATTGTACCGAAACTACTTAGAACTATGACCTCATCTCAAATAATCTCGAATCATAAGTTCTCAACTTATTTCTAACCGAATCAAAAGTTCTCATATATTTCTCTATATACCTGGATAAACGGTTTACGAACCAAATTCGATAGAAACCCACATAAATCAGGTTTGATACCAATTTTAAAACGGTTTATCGTTCCAACTTCCCAAATTACAAAATCGCTACCAAATACATCAACCACCGACTAATCTTTGAAACTTATAACGCTACAAACCGTCGACCCATGCTTGAAGTGTAGCTAGTTTCAGTCGCATATGAGGTTCATCGGTAAGCGCCTTCTCCATCATAACAATCTGATCAATATTCATAATGGTTCTATTCTTTTTCTTTGCTGACTTTTCGTTATTTTCACAGTTTTGGTTTCCATCTGTAGTGCTCATGTTTGAAAATTGTAATTGAGTTTGATACATTGGAATGAAGTATTCCTCTCTCTATATATAAAAAAGATCTGAGAGAACACATATCTTTATATTTAAATTCTTTTTCTTTTAAGATTAGGCCAAAGAATTCAATATAATGTAGGATTGTTTTGTATAAGTTTAATTATTGTAATTTTTTTAGGATATTTTTTTTTTTTTAAGATTAGGCCAAGGAATTCAATATAACGTAGACGATTCATTTCTCTTTAAAATTACAAAATTGTATAATTTAATATAATTTTTAATTATTATTTTAATAATCTACAACATAATAAGATTTTGACACATGTCGCGATCTTATGAATTAGTAACTTTTGAAATCATACATTCTATAATAAGATATAGAGGGGTGTATTATTTTATTTTTAGGATTAACAAAATTTGTTTTTAATATAATAAGATTACAATTATCTTATTCTTCGTTTTACCAAGCTTGGAAACTGTTATTTCTGATCGATACTAACTCTGATCGTTAAAATTGACACATGTCACGATCTAATGAGTTACTAACTTTGATATTTAATCGTTAAAATTGACATGTGTCACGATCTGGTGAATTTTTAACTTTGATATCTGATCGTTAAAATTGACACATGTCACGATCTAATGAGTTACTAACTTTGATATTTAATCGTTAAAATTGACATGTGTCACGATCTGGTGAATTTTTAACTTTGATATCTGATCGTTAAAATTGACACGTGTCACGATCTGGTAAGTTACTAACTTTGAGAACTAAGGTTTATATAATAAGATAAATATATTTTACTTCCATTTTATTTTCTATTTACTTAAAAAAACTTTTTTACTTAAAGTTTAATACAAGTGGTGTAAAACTGCCTAACATCATAAAAAAAAAATTATTACATATAATTAAGTATTTGTAATTAATTTCACCGATAAGATTTTATATTTATGTAACATCTTACATATATTGTTTAATATGAAAATTAAAGTAACAAAAATATAAGCAAAACAAATATAAATATAATCAAAACATAAGTAAAATTTTTTATGTATGTGTTTTATAATAAAAAAAATAAAATAGACTCTCAGCTATCATATCATCTGTTTTTACTATTATCACGTTAGCATTTTGTTAGTTCATTAATAAAATTTGTTCTTATTAAGTTCTAATACATAATATAAGTTCTCAAGTTTCATATAGTTTTTTAGCTTCCTTTCAAACACCTAATACATCATATAATTAATATAAATAAAATATTAAGAAATATGAAAATGGATTCATATTTAATACTATATAATTATTTTCTTTGTCTCTAAAGTAGATTGTTAATGAGATTTTAATTAATAACTTAATAAAATTAATAAACTTTATCTATTAAAATTGAATAGAATGACACATGTCAAAAAGTTGGATTTTGTGATAAACTTGAGACAAGTAGCAGTTTTTCAAAGCTTGGATTTTGTGATAAACTTACTTTATTATCTAAGATATGTGGCCTCTTGTGAACTCCATCCATCATGAATATATATTTAGGTTGAGTGAATACATTCTATTTTTCAACTTTAATGGTAACACTTGCATCTCCATAGAAGTATGATCTCCATATTCCAAGCCCAAACCTTATTGTAGCCATCTCAGATCATACATAAGGTCATTCTGCTCATGCTTCCAAACATGTCTTCCCTTCTTGCATCAATATGCATCTTTGCCACACGCAAATCGTTCATATAAATGATATAAGGTTGATCAGGTTCGTGAACGTGATGAAGTCAAAGCTAACTTTAAGTTTCGAGAAAGCGTCCTCACATTTTTTGCACTTCTAAAAAAAGGGCACATTCTTGCTGATAAATAGGTCTAGTAGCTAGTTTAACTAGTGAAACAAATCTCTTACAGAACTCCTCATGCCGTCGCCTATAATCTGGAAAACCTAGCTATAAATTTTTTGAATTTCCTGTTGAATATGGTTTCACCCCTCCTTAGCAGGCCTCCAATCTGGCCCATTCACGAAATAGTCAACCTACCTTTTGGAAGTATTGACTGACCAGTTCATCCCTAGATGGCCAAATAAGGACAGATAGCCCATTTAACGACAGCCCGCAAAGAAGTCGGTCACCGACTTCGCTCCAAGACAATACCACATTGATCCTGAGGCAGAGGGATGAAGCGTCCCATCAACTATAAATACCGAGGGAGCAACATGGAGAAGGGCATGAAGTATTCGGAGGCAAGAATCTGGAGTTCGTCCAATTCTAGCTTTAACTACTATTAATCAAATTGAGAATACATAACTCTGTAATAGGCTGGTCGGCTTTTAAATAGACAACTTGTAATTCGACGATCTTTGACAATCTTGAATAAAGTCTTTTGTTTCGCTTTCTTTAATCATAACCATCGAGCTAGTGCAGTCACTCGTTCAACATTTCCGATCCAAGATATTCAAGAGTCAAGGCCAATCCTAAATGGTTCCAAAAATTATATGGATATGGGTATGTTTAAATATTAGATATTAGTTACACCCTCAGTAGACAACACATGACCAATGAATCATGTCTCTTGCTTCCAGAATTTGAACTTGCTAAATTTTGCATAAAGTTGACGCTCATGCAACCGTTCCAACGCTTTGCCGAGAAACATCCCTAGATGTGGTCTGATTTTAATGAGAACTCCGACCAACGACTGCAGTTTTAACAAAGGGCTAGTGGTATGGTTTGCCGTTTGAATTTAGTTATTAAAAAAAAAAAAAAAAGAATTTAGTAAACCGGGTTTTCAAATTGACTAGAGTCACCAGTTTTGCAGTTTTTGACCGGTTTAACTCAAATCTGAGTTTTAGGTCTAACCGAACTCGGGTTATTAACAATTTCTGGCTGGACCAGTATATCCGGTATGGTGTAGTTTTCAAAACATTGCTAATAGTACTTGAATACAAATATTTAATTGGTCCGATTGGGCAAGTATATCCGACTACTTGAATATCATTTTGCAAAATTTTATCAAAAACTACTAAGCTATATCCACATCCTTCCAGTGGTTTATTGGTTCTTCGCCCGTGGTCAGCATTTTCGGAACCCCACGTTTCAACGATAATATAATAATCCAATTTCAATGCGTGTGTATGTTGCGGCGCGCAGGAGACACGTCCCAACTAGTTGCAAATGGGAAAGGTACGCCGCCAGTTACAAGTTCAATGTTTATAAATTCGAGTCTCCAATAAATAAAATAGACTCCTGCTATAGACATAGGTTCTCTATAGCGCCAGATTTACATATTTTTATCAGATCAAATCATATCTAATATTTAATTATTAAATTATCTTACGTTCTAAGTTAGCGGAAACTTTTTTTTTTTTTAACTGGTATTGTATTGATAGACAATGCTTTCATACAATTCACAAACAAAAAAATATGTCCTAGAGATCTAAAGTATACACTTCCTCCCTTGATCTGTTAAGAAAACACAAAAAACTAAAAAGCTTTATACACATCTTCTTTGTACAACCCACCCTACTAACTTTAAAACGCAAATTCAATCATAGATACGTAGACTTTCTTCCATAAACAAGCCATTTAACTAAGATGGATGGCCTGTCGCCACAACCTGCAGTCATTAGTGACATTCTGAGCTATAAACAAAGCTTCTCTGTTTGAAGATGAATTTTCTAAAAAGAATTTCCAGTCTTTGACTTAAGAAACAAACCAACCTCCATAAACTGATATCTAAATGATGGAGAAGCTGCAGGTTTGGTAATCACATTTACCAAAAACTCTTCCTGCAGTGCAGACACCATTCTATTAACTAGGTGATTAGACATGCTATCAATTGCCCACAGCAATCCTTTGAGTTGAGCTTCTTGTTTATCTCTACAACTGGATAAAACTCTTTTACTATGTAACAACACCTAACCTGTATGATTTCTCAACATTCATGGACAATTCGCAAGCCTGTTTTTGTTTGAACAAGAAATACCAATGTTACATTTTAGCCAGTTTATAAGCGGATCCGTCTAACATTTTCTCTACCCACATCTCTTACTTCTGTTCTCTCCTGCTCAAGTTAGGGGAAACCTATATATTCCAAATCTTTACGCATTTCAAATTTATAATTTAGCTACACCATAATTTATACTAATCAGCAAAATTATTAACAAAACAACTGAACTTAGAACTAAAATACTAAAGAGTCTAAGACTACATAAACTACTACATATTTGTTTAAGACTATAAATTTATAGAATCGATTCAATTTCGACTATTAAAGTAATTTTGTGCTACTTTAACTAATACAATATTAATTTTCTCAGTGTTTAGATTTTGTTGTTGTTGCTGAATTACGTAGTTTGTTCATTCTAGATTAATTGTAAAGTTGGAAGCAATTAATATCTTTTAAAGTCCAATCAGAACTGGAGAACCGTCAACTTTGGATCATTGGATGGATGAAGCACACTTAAACAAACAAGATTGCCCCAAAGACATTGCATTAAGAGTGCAACTTACCAAAGGAATGAAGCACTTTCAGTGAGCAACTTGGGCTGAAACACTCTTAGAATTTTTTTAGGCCGGTTGAGATTGGTTAAAAGTCTAAACAATTGTTAGGGTGGTAGAGATTTTTCTTATATTTTTTTTTCTTGCAATTGAGTTTCCCTTTTTTTAAACTAACAATTTCACCAATCACACTTTAACTTTCTTCAAAGTCCTTAGAATCATTCATTTCACAATCCAGTTTTAGAAAAGTTTGTCTTGTTTCGTTGTTCAGCTGATAAGCCAAACAAAAAAATTGACTTTTCAAAATTTTGTAGTCACAGTCAGATTTTTCGTAACTACTATTTTTACAGTACACTTTCATGCAAAAATCTGCAATTACATATTCGACCAATCACCTCCTTCTATTCTTAAACGTGGCGTTTACAAAAACAAGAAATTACTAAATAACCCCTTCAAGCCCCAATAGAGTATATTCATCTCTTTTTTTTTTTTATAAACAGTTTTATCTGAAAAAAAAAACATAAATTTTTATCGATGGTTAACTTTATAATTTATTAATTTTCTGTCTGAGAAAATAACTAAATAAAAATAATAAAAAGACAAGTGCAGTATTATTGTCTATTTTTCCTGAAATACGTAAAGATGTTTGATTCTTGTAACTCAAGATCAGACGCATACAAAAGGATATGGGATAAAATACGATACTATATTTGGATGAACCCATGCTTCATTGCCCCTTCGTTCCGATAACCACAAATATTGTTTTGGTCGCATTATTACACATTATAAATTTAATACTATAAACTAAGTTTTCCAAATGTAAATAATTTGAAAATATATGACATATTAGAATAAAGTATTATAGTATCCAACCGTATTTGTACTATAGCCAAAGTCCAACAATGAAAAAAAAAAAATACGAATAAGAAATAAACCGTGCAGAATGAGAAAAATGTCATTTAATTCACCAACTTTTAAATTTAGGCCATTTTAATCATGAAACATGAACTTTTTGTTGACTTCGAGTTCAATCACAAATTTCTGTTGACCGATCCAAAACAATCATCACGTTAAATCCCCTAACAGAGCATCTAACAGAAGTTTGTGTGTCGTTAATTATCTCTGTTAAACAAAGACGATGTCGTTTTAAAATATAGTGAAATCAAGCTCTTAACCAAAACGATGTCGTTTAAAGAAGAAAGAAATCTCAAATCGATTAATCCTCAAATTGAAATCGAGAACCCTAATTTCTTATTTCACCATTTCCCTCAAATTGCTCCAAAATATCTATTTCCGTCTGTCCCAAATGTCAGAATTTGAGTTTGATACCATGGACTGACGAATCACAAAGTTTTGTCGGAGAGGGAGTCAAAGGTCCACCGCGAGGCGAATCGCAGAGTGTTGTTGGAGATGGAGATGGAGTTGAAGCTCCCATTCAAGGCAAATCTCTCATAATTTTTGGTGAAGGAGTTGATGCTCAACCCCTTGTAGGCGTATCAGAGTCTATTGCCACAAATAAAGAGCAAGCTAAGCGTCGCCGTCGAAAATGAAAAAAAATCATAGGTGGAGAGGATGATGATTTTGAGCAGCAGGAGGAGCAAGCCGTTGTTGTAGACAGTGAAGATGACTGCATGGTGTATGGTGATGAAGACTGCAATAATGTTGATGATGAAATCGGTTATGGAGATAACGAAGATGACAATGGTTTAGGTGTTGAAGAAGATATTAACCTAAACACTGAAGAAGACTTCCCAGAGATTGTTAGAGGAGACGAAGCTGCTTCTGATGATGACATCGGTGATGATATCTGGGACGAAGACAATATTCCAGATCCCTTATCATCTGACGATGAAGACGATCTCCAAGATGGAGATAACGACAAAGACGAGGCAGGTCCTAGATATGTTGAAGATCCAGAGGGTTTTCTAGCATTGGAGAAGACTTATAACTCGCCAGAGGACATCAAGCTTGCAGTTTTGAGGTACTATTTAAAGACTAGGTATGATATTAAGCTTTATAGGTCTCAATCTCTGATTGTTGCTGCAAAGTGTTGTTATGTTGATGAGGATGGTGTTAAATGTCCATGGAGAGTCTATTGCTCATATGAGAGGAGGAAACATAAGATGCAAATAAAGGTTTATATCAATGAGAATATATGTGTGAGGTCAGGTTATACCAAGATGTTGAAGCGGTCTTCAATTGCATTATTGTTTGAGGAGAGGCTAAGATTGAATCCAAGGCTTACCAAAAATGAAATGGCTGCTGAGATAAAGAGAGAATACAAGTTGGAGGTGACTCCAGACCAGTGTGCAAAGGCGAAGACAAAGG
Source organism: Camelina sativa (assembly GCF_000633955.1). Lineage (NCBI taxonomy): Eukaryota > Viridiplantae > Streptophyta > Magnoliopsida > Brassicales > Brassicaceae > Camelina > Camelina sativa. The sequence continues at coordinate 13,531,050 of NC_025687.1, read as the reverse complement.
TTTTGCGGAGTAGAAAGGCTAGCCATGAATCACAGTTTGCACGTATATGGGATTATCAAGCTGAGGTTTTAAATCGGAAAAAGGACTCGGAATTTGAGATCGAGACAGTGCCAGGACCGGTAATTGGAAGAAAACAAAGGTTTTATCGGTTATATATTTGCTTCAAATCACAGAAAGAAACATGGAAAAAAACCTGTAGACCCATTATAGGATTAGATGGAGCTTTTCTGAAGTGAGACATAAAAGGTCACCTTCTAGCTGCAGTTGGAAGAGATGGGGACAATAGGATTGTTACTATTGCTTGGACAGTTGTAGAAATAGAGAATGATGATAACTGGGAATGGTTTGTGAGGCATCTTTCTACTAGTTTGGGTCTTCATTCAATGACAGATATAGCTATCATTTCAGATAAACAAAAGGTTTGTGGTTTATTATTTAAACAAGTTAACATCTGATTTTAGCATTTTAGTTAAGTATGCTAATGATTTTATCTTCTTTTTTGCAGGGTTTAGTGAAAGCTATCCATGGAATACTTCCACATGCTGAGCATCGACAATGTGCAAAACATATTATGGATAATTGGAAGAGGGACAACCATGATCAGGAACTTCAACATCTGTTTTGGAAGATAGCTCGAAGCTACACGACAGGGGAGTACAGAGATAATATGGAGGAACTAAAGAAGTACAACCCGCAAGCTTATACGTCTTTGCAAGTTACTAATCCGACAACTTGGTCCAGAGCTTTCTTTAGGATCGGGACTTGATGCAATGACAACCTCAACAATCTTAGTGAGTCTTTCAGTAGGACTATTAGACAAGCTAGGAGAAAGCCTTTGTGGAATATGCTAGAGGACATTAAAAGGCAGTGCATGGTCAGAAATGCAAAGAGGTATATCATTGCTTGTAGGCTGAAGACAAGATTTACAAAGAGAGCTCATGCAGAGATTGAAAAGATGATAGTTGGAGCTCAAAGTTGCACTAGATACCTGGCCAGGGAAAATTACCATGAGATAGAGGTGAATGGTGGTGCTACTTACTCTGTTGGCATGAACACATTGACTTGTTGTTGCAGGAAGTGGCAGATGGTTGGGATCCCGTGTATTCATGCGACAAGTGTGATCATTGGAAAAAGAGAAAAAGTTGAGAACTATGTCGTTGACTATTACACAACGCTGAGGTGGAGAGAAACATATAAAGAAAGTATTAAGCCTCTCCAAGGGATGCCTCTATGGCCCATATTGAATAGGTTGCTTGTCTTGCCACCACCATGGAGAAGAGGCAATCCTGGAAGGCCATCAAATTATGCTAGGAAGAAAGGAAGAAATGAAACTTCCTCTTCTTCAAATAACAAGATGTCAAGGGAGAAGAGAATCATGACATGTTCCAATTGCAAGGAAGAAGGACACAACAAACAAGCATGTAAGAATCCAACAGTTGCAAGTCAACCAAAGAGACCAAGAGGTTGACCACGAAAATATCAAGAAGGAGGTTCACAACCTGAAGGAGCATCACAAGGGCAAGCCGGATCACAAGGGCAAGTCGGATCACAATGACAAGGACGAGGAGGATCACAAGGGCAACAAGCATCATCACAAGGACAAGCACCACAAGGGATAGGATCACAACCGCATCAGAGAACACAAGGGCAATAAGCATCATCACAAGGGCAAGCACACGGTGCACAAAGAAGAGCACACGGTTCACAACCTCAAGGAGTAGTACAAGGACGAGCACACGGTTCACAACCTCGAGGAGGATTACAAGGGCGAGCACACGGTTCACAAAGAAGAGCACACAGAGGAGAAGGAGCACCACAAGGACAAGGAGGACCACAAGGAGGAGAAAAAGAACAAGGATGTGCTCGATTTGCAACATGGTTTGAGTGTTCCACCTAGATGTCAATTTGTTACATTCATGGTTGGTTTGGCATCTGTTTTTTGTTATCAAGAATCTAATCTATGTTCTCTGTTTTTTGTTTTAAAGAACCTAATCTATGTTGTGTGTTTTTTGTTTTAAAGAACCTAATCTATGTTTGGTTAATTGAATGGTTTATTTGGATCATGATCATGTTTTAAAGAACCTAAATTTCTTTGACAATTACCATTACCAAAGTAGCATTGCAATACCAAAGTACCATTTCATTACCAAAATAACAAGACAACACATAACATTGAATACCAAAGTACTATTTCATTACCAAAAGACTCTAATAACCAAGAACAAATGTTTGTTTCTTGGTTTTACATAACAATAGCACCACAATGGTAATGACAATAAAACAAAGGCACATCAAGCACAATTTGATCATCAATTTCCATTTCTTGATTTCTCTTCTGCTCCACATTCCATCTTCCTTCAATCCTTCAATCATAGTCTTCAACTCTTCAATCTCCACTGCAACCTCAGACTTCACATTGCTTATCTCGCTGTCAATGATGGATAATTTCGGTAAAGCATCTACAAGCTCCTCATACACACCATCTTCGACCCATTTAAACAAATGTTCCTACAAATGCAAACGATAATAATTACAAACGAACCAGAAAACATAAAATCAAAATGACTTACATCTCGTTTGGTTGGACATCGAAAGAAAGGTCTTCCTGGGTTTTGTTTTAAGGTCGATGTATAGATGACAACGTCTAACCCGCAATGACACTTCGAAGGCAACCCGCGGTTTCCATTTTTCCCACTCGATTGCCCAGAATTGCAACTCATAACTGAAAAAGATGGATAAATCAAACATACGACCTAGTGAGAATGAGAAGATGATGATCTGAGAAATTAGGGATTTGATTTTCGAGTTTGGGGTTTTAATTGATTGTGGGATTTGAGTTTTGGCCACAAACGACATCGTCTTTGTTTAACAGAGATAATTAGCGACACTCAATATTCTATTAGATGCTCTGTTAGGAAATTTAACGTGATGATTGTTTTAGCTCGGTCAATAAAAGTTTGTGATTAAACTCAAAGTCAATAAAAAATTCATGTTTAAAATGACCACATACGAAGTTTATGATTAAAATGGTCTAAATTTAAAAATTGGTTAATTAAATGACATCTTTTCCAACAAAAAAAACAAAAAGTGATTGAAAATTAACTACCAAGGTAGAGAGATCAGCTTTTTCGTCCATAATCGTTTGCAATTATCGTTTTTTCTTTCTTTTCCTTTTTTTAGTTCACACAAGGTGATCGTTTTTAATATTATTTTTTGTGAGAACATAAGTCCATTAATTTGGGGAATATGCTTGATATAACATTTTAAAAAATAGTAATACAACTGTGTTTGGATTTTTTTTTCTTCTTTTTGGATCGGAGATATATGAACAAAAATATAATTTAGTAGACAGTCGAAAATTAGTTTTAGAAAATTTTCTAGCTAGGACGAGAATTTGTTTCCTCTATAATCGATCAACATGGACACTTTAAACAAAAAGAATATCCTACTTCTCCACAAATTTTGGAAATTAGTCTGATCTGAATTCTCTTCATTATTAAAAAAAAAAGTTAAATACAAATAGTAGTAACTAAATATTAGTATCATTTTTTCTAGTACAAGAAAAAAAACGATTTATCCATCGAGAAAATGAATATTCTAGCTTTAAGAAGTTAATATATCGTTGAATAGTATAGGATGTTGATTACTCAACAAAATCTCGTATTTTGGAGTTTCCGTTTGATCTTTGTTCATACTAATGGATGAAACAAAATACTTCAACAAGTGGAATGTAAAGGTTTTTCCCAATTCAGTTAGAAAGTGGAAATGATCATCAATTATATAATTATCTCTTTTAAGTGGAGCTTTTAATTATTACATACACAGCAGTACAGCACATCATTCTTTATTGTATAAGATATTTCTGTATGTTATTGTAAGGGTGTGAATTTTCTCTGTCTAATTAACCTACAATTGTATAGTATCGTATCTTACGTTTCAATTTTATTACCATTCCATATAGTATTTATTAACGTGAAGATATATATTTTACATTAGAAAATTGTATAATACTGATATGTAACGTGAAGTTATATATTTTGCATCTCATCACATCAAGTTCCTCAGGAGACAATTTGCATGCAGAAAGAATTCATAAAATTTAAAAGGTGTAGTGGCCATCGGTCTTATCTAAATTACAAGACAAAAAGGACCTGAGCTCTAAATTAGGTCATTGCTTGGTCTTGTTTGTTTTAAGACAAATTAATTAAAACATAATTATAAAAACTAATTGTATGAAACGAACCCATTGTAATTAAGTAGCTGGAAATGACAATTTTGGGTCCGAATTAAGTTAATATCTTAAAAGTTAAAACTCACCACGACCGAGAAACTTTCAAAATACATTTGATTGGACCATGATTGCATTTAAACGCAAATGCTAATACTACCCTAAACCCTAGGGTTACTAGTAAATATAGCTATATCTTATCTCTTTATTTTTAATGAAATCGTGATAATATAAACATTAGTTGCAATATATGTGCATACAAAGATGGGAAAGTTGTTCTTCCAAGTATCACGGCGCAAGTAATGTAAACTATAGCATCACCATAATAGGAGTCAACTTGCATTTTGCTCTCATTTTTCAGTTAGTCATAACTAACTCCGAAACTTTTCTTTATAAATACCCTTTCTCCCCATCCTCACTTCTTCATCACAACACAACACAAACCCTTTACATAAAACAAATACAACTTCATACTTCTTAGTGTGCAAACGTGAGTCATTCATATATCATCAACAAAGTTAATGGCATCGATATTATTCATGTTTGTGACTCTGACCATTCTTTTCATGAGTCTAAAAGTCTCTCAAGCCACATCTCGTGTCACCTTCCACGAGCCAATCGTTGCTGACCACCACCAGCAATGGATGACTCATTTCTCTCGAGTGTATAGCAACGAGCTCGAGAAACAGATGAGATTCGACGTGTTCAAGAAAAACTTGAAATTCATTGAGAAATTTAATAAGAAAGGTGATAGAACCTACAAGCTTGGTGTCAACGAGTTTGCGGATTGGACCAAAGAGGAGTTCATTGCTACCCACACCGGTCTCAAAGGCTTTAATGGGATTCCAACCTCGGAATTTCTCGATGAAATGATACCTTCTTGGAATTGGAATGTAAGTGATGTCGCCCGTGAAACTAAAGATTGGAGATACGAAGGAGCTGTAACACCTGTTAAATACCAAGGCCAATGTGGTACGTAAGCTTGCCAGAATTTTACGATTATATTTCACATTTGAATTCTACACGCAGACCAAATTACAATAAACTGCTGAAATAGTCAGTATATTCATAATTTCATCATTCCACATAGTAAAAAAAAAACGTAAACCCCAAGGTAGGGTTACTGTTATGTTTAGGGTACTAAAGAGAATCGTTAATTGTCGAGAAAATAACTAATCAAAATATAAATGATAAATTTTTGTGCAGGATGCTGTTGGGCGTTTTCATCCGTCGCAGCGGTGGAAGGTTTGACAAAGATTGTCGGAGGCAACCTAGTATCATTGTCTGAACAACAACTTCTAGATTGCGACAAGGGTGACAACGGTTGCAACGGTGGAATAATGTCAGACGCTTTCAGCTATATAATTAAAAACCGAGGCATTGCCTCCGAGGCATCATACCCTTACCAAGCGACAGAAGGGACATGCCGGCTCAATGCAAAACCCTCCGCATGGATCAGAGGGTTCCAGACTGTTCCAAGCAACAACGAACGTGCATTGCTAGAGGCCGTATCGAGACAGCCTGTCTCAGTGTCTATTGACGCGGATGGTCCCGGTTTCATGCATTACTCAGGAGGAGTGTACGACGAGCCATACTGTGGGACCAGTGTGAACCATGCAGTGACTTTCGTTGGATACGGAACGAGCCCGGAGGGGATCAAGTACTGGCTGGCTAAGAACTCTTGGGGTGAGACTTGGGGAGAGAATGGTTACATTAGGATCCGTAGAGATGTGGCGTGGCCTCAAGGCATGTGCGGTGTGGCTCAGTATGCTTTTTATCCAGTTGCGTAACTAAGCAGCTTATGATTTATTAATATATCAAAGTGATATTATTATTTAAATTTTAAACAAAAAATGGTGATATATATATATATATATATATATATATATATATTTGGCTTACGAATTTGCTTAGATGTGGTCTGCATCGCAAAGCTTGATCCAATACGTACACTGTATAACAGTATAAGTGTATATAATGTTCATAATATTACATATATATATATAATATAGTTGTTGTAACTTGTAAAAAATGTAATGGGGTATTAATATTTATTCTCGTTCGAATTGTTACAGCATTTTTTATTTTAATTCACCATTTAAAAGAAGCCTAAAACTTTTAATTTCTGTAATTTGGAGACGGTGGCAGCGGTAAACACACCGTCACCGTTCAATTACGCGTTTGAGACACTATGAGTACGTTGCTTCTAGATTTATGTTCGTAGATCATAGATGCATGTTCGATATGATGAATATGATATAAAATATCATACTCTTCGAAAATAATTCAATACACACTCCCTAGACATTTGTGTTATTTTTTTCGATATTCACCCTAAAAATGAGATTTTACTACCCAAAATGAATTAATTGTGCTGTCTGACCCAAATTACTGCAATATATACTTTACTAAATCTGTCATTTTCAAAGTTACCATAAGCTTTTTCAAAATGGTAGATTTTGTAAAGTTATTCAAAGCTACCATGTATATTTTATAATAAATGCCATGGTATATAATATTTGCATTTAAGGAAAATATATTCAATATAATTTGTAATTGGCGTATAAATTTGAAAATTTATTTGAGCATATATGAATCTCATACAAAGTTCTCAAACATTTTGATTTTGGAACAAATGGTTTTATACATCAAAAACAACTTTTTATTGGCTCACATACTAATTTTACTTTTTTTTTTGTCTCATCATCTGCTGCAAGATTTAGTACGAAGGTTACAGAAAGTGAAATCAGCAACATCTGCACACATAAAGGAGCTAATGCATCATTTTGCTTTGAATTCTTAAAATCATCCACTCCAATTGCAACGTTGGATCATTCTGGCCTCACCAATTTTTTGATCAACTATAATTCTCGGAAAACCTCAGACATGCTGAAGCAATTCAAGTCACTCATAGATAACACAAGCGATCGCAGTTCTAAAGGTTCCTATGAGGAATGCTCAGAAATATTTGACCTTGCTATTGGTCGTTTTGATTCCGCTCTCAAATTTCTGGCAACCAAGGACTATAACAATGCTTTTTTACAGAACGACGTTAGTAGTACGATTAAAATAGCGCAGGATTGTGGATGGGAGCTGTCAAGTGTCGTCAAGCCTAATCCACAGATTTTAGAAGGAGTTTCTAATGTCGAAAATGTATCTTCCATTGCTCTTGTGCTTTTGGAATGTTTTCTAAGAACAGACAAAAAGTTATGTTATTAATCAATACCCAAAGCTATAATAATAATATTGTTGTTTGGTATGGTGTTGTCATTACCGATTCACGCCGATATTTGATTGCTTTTGGAATGTTCTTTACTATGTTATAATTTTTTATTAGCATTTTACAAATGTTGGCAGTCTTGCTATGTTATTACCTTTGGCAGCCTTACAAATGTTGACTAACGTTGGCAGTCTCAGCGAATAACATAGCAAGATCAATAGCGAAGAGTGTGACTGGTGATCGATGGCATAATTATATGAGCTTGACTCCAAACTCAAGTGTATATACACATACACTGACGACCAAAGAAAAAAAAATCAAGTATATACAGAGATGGCATAACTTCGGTTTCTAATATATTTGATTTCTTTTTTCCTTATCCTAATTGGTGTAAAAAACACTCTCCTACTAATTAGGTGAACATAATTATATGCTTTTACAATTGACTGGTATAAATTCAGTAAATCTGATTAAACCTTTTGAGTATTCAATTTATTTATGGAGTATTTCCTTAAAAGTTAAAATCCATCACCAGTCAAACATTCATTGGTTCTTGATATAATGGAACATAAGGACCATATGGATGTAAAGAATGAAAATTAAAAAGTTTTCTTGATAAAAACAAAGAATGGATAAAGTTAGGGGAAAAAACTTAAAAAAATATTTTATATATTTTGTTTATTTGGAAGTTTAATACCTCATCTTTTTTATAGGAGTAAAAATACCTCATTTAAATATTGTTAGAGTAAAAATACTTTATTTTGTATTATTGGTAAATTCACACCCATGATTTAACATCTTCTAACATGCGTTACAGAATCATTTAACGGTGTTAAGTTTAATTAAATAGGTATATTCTATTTATTTACAGCTACTTAAAATATATTAGTGTGGACTGGTGGTATCAGATTTGTTTTAACAACCACATTGAACAGGTTCAACCCTCATCAACACTTGATTTCATGATTTTTTTTTTTTTTTTTTTTTTTNTTCTCAGGTTTTTTTTAAGTCTAACTATCAAACCTTAGACGCCGTCCACCATGAAACCGTTGGAAGTGAAATTTTTCCGAAGTCCTTTTGATGTTCATCATTTTCTTTATCTACCCATTTAAATCGAACATTTGATCTTCATTCTCTTCTTTTGGGTAGAAATTGAACCGCCAGAACTAAACAGATGAAGATAAGGAAAAATATCAGCGGAGATTCGACCATCAACGACAACGACGAGATGTTGGAGTGGCGTGCCTCCGCTGGCTGTTCCTTAATTCCAATCAAGGAAGGCTCCATTCCAAACCTAGTTCGAGCTTGCATCAAACATCTCAAAGGTTCTTTCGGAGCGTGCAAAGAAAGAAAAAAAAGGAAAAATAACTGCAACTTTTGGGTATCAAACCCCAAAGCTGATGTCTGAACAGATCCTACCAATTACCACTAGAACACGCCAACCTGATTCAACATAGTGTAAATAAATCTTATTTATCTATTAAAAACGTGAACTTCAAAACTAACACCGTCAAGTGGTTCTGTAACGCTTATCAGATGTTAAATCGTGGATATGAATTACCAATAATATAAAGATAAAATATTTTTAGTCAAGCCATATTTAAATGAGGTATTTTTATTCAAATAAAAAAAATATGAGGTATATTAAACGTCCAAATAAAAAATATATGAAGTATTTTTAAGTTTTTTTCCATAAAGTTAGTCAATGAAGTATTAAAGGTGATGAGAAATTTGTATTGACCATATTATATTAACTCACATTTAAATTCATTATCATAATCTATATAGATTACATAGTTACATAATTACAAGATATATATGTAGTAGAAGAGATTCCTAAAGTATATGGAAACAAATACAAAAACAAATCTAAACAATAAATATAGATGATATTCTTATTAATTTGATGACCTTCTTGATATCTTTCTATAACAGCACCACAATAGAGTCAACTTGCATTTGCTTCCATCATAGCAACTAGCAACTCACATTCCTCACTCTATAAAATACCCTTACTTTTTATTCTCACTTCTTAACTTCTCCACTTCTTCACTAGTAAACGTGATTTTTTCATAATACTCTAATTCTTTTATTCAGCAAACCCGAAAATGGTTTTAGTAGTGTTTAAGTTTGTGGTACTAATCATGTTTACCATGGATCTAAGGATCTCTCAAGCTACATCTTGTATCACTTTGCACGAGCCATCCATTGTTGATTACCACCAGCAATGGATGCTTAAATTTTCTCGAGTTTATGATGATGAATTTGAGAAACAAAGGAGGCTTGAAGTGTTCAGTAAAAACTTAAAATTCATCGAAAACTTCAACAACATGGGAAATCAAAGCTACGAGCTTGGTGTCAATGAGTTCACGGATTGGACCGAAGAGGAGTTCCTTGCCACCCACACCGGTCTTAGGGACGTTAATGTAACTTCACCATCTGAAGTGGTTGATGAGACGATGTCATCTTGGAATTGGAACGTCAGTGATGTCGTCAGCACAAGCAAAGACTGGAGAAAGGAAGGAGCTGTGACACCGGTTAAATCCCAAGGAGGATGTGGTAAGCTTGTCGTAATTGTGATTATAATATAAACAGTCACTACACATATAGCTGGTTTAAGTAGTCATTTAATGTGACAATTATACACATTTCACATGTGAAGCTTGATCCCCAAGTTAGGATTATCAGTCTAGGTTTAGAGTAATTAATATACAAGTTTTGTTTCGTAAATTAAGTAACCAATATATATATATGCTTGGGTAGGAGGTTGTTGGGCGTTCGCAGCGATTGCAGCGGTGGAAGGTCTGACAAAAATTGCCCAAAGAAACCTTGTATCACTGTCCGAACAGCAGCTTCTAGATTGCGCCAGAGAGCATAACAAAGGTTGCAAGGGCGGAACAATAGTCGAAGCTTTCACATACATAGTAAAAAACCGAGGCATTGCTTCAGAAAATGCATACCCTTACCGTGTGAAAGAGGGCCAGTGCCAGACCAAAGCTAGACCTGCCGCAGTAATCAGAGGATTGAGATACGTTCCAAGCAACAACGAACGTGCGTTACTCCAAGCCGTATCAGGACAGCCTGTCTCAGTGGGCATTGTCGGGACTAGGGCCGATTTCATTCATTACAAAAGGGGAGTGTACAATCCGCGCGACTGTGGTATTAACGTGAATCATGCAGTGACGTTAGTTGGGTACGGCACGAGTCCGGAGGGGATCAAGTACTGGTTGGCTAAGAACTCTTGGGGTAATACTTGGGGAGAGAATGGTTACATTAGGTTTCGTAGAGATGTTGAGTGGCCTCAGGGCATGTGTGGTGTAGCTCAGTGGGCTACTTATCCGGTTGCGTAACTGATTCGGTTAACTAGAGGATTTTATTGAAGTGATCATATAATATTGTTTAGATGTTACCTAAATCTACATCGAAACTTGAGCTTAGCATGTAACAATCATTTATTGCTCCATATATATATACTGTTGGTGCGGGAATTGGCACCCCCGACAAACCGGTCTAAACCGGAAAACAAACCCGTTAACCAATCCGGGAATTCGGCCCAACGTCGAATTCAACCTTCGAATGAAGGACCAACAAGATCGAAAGGCCCAGTTCAAGAGCAAGTAGCCGAGTTCCCAAATCGCCTAAAGACCGACCTCGCGAATAAGGGAAAATTTCCTAATTTTAGTTCAATTTGTTAGGAAAGTGGATATATTTTGAATCTAGGAAACCATATAAATAAAGGGGTATCCCCTTCCTTGTAAAGCATCCATCAATTGATACAAAAACCCTAACTTGTTTTCCAAGAGATTTCAATTCTTTTAATTTTCTTAGCTTTGATTCGATTTCTTTGAGAGAGCTTATAAGTGAATTTGTTTTCTCCATCAAAAAAAAATCATTGTGTGAAACCTAGTTTTTACAATTGGCGATGTTTGTGGGGAAGCTAAGTTCTCAAGCTACTTCTCTCGTAAGGAAAATCTTCGAAGCTTCTCAAATAACCCGAACAATGTCTCCAGTATCCAATGATGATGTCATTGGTGCAACCCTCTCCCAGTAGAACATCTCAGATGCTGGGAACCTTGAAACCCTGAATTCTCAGGGTACCGTCTCGAATCTAGCTGTCACTTCAACCATTCGCAGGGTATTGTCTCGAATCCAGCCGGTCACTTCATCTGTTCTCGAATCCAGCCGTCACTTCATCTGTTTAGTGAAACTTCTCTTAAGTCCTTTTGATGTTCATCATCTTCTATATCTACCCATTTAAACCAAACATTTGATCTTCATTCTCTTCTTCTGGGTAGAAAACTGAACCGCCAAAACTAAACAGATGTAAATAACGAAAAATACCAGCGGAGATTCGACCATCAACAACAACGATGAGATGTCGGAGTGGTGTGCCTCTGCTGGCTATTCCTTAATTCCAATCCAGGAAGGCTCCGTTCCAAACCTAGTTTGAGCTCACATTAGACATCTCAAAGGTTCTTTCGGAGCGTGCAAAGAAAGAAAAAAAGGGAAAAAAACTGCAACTTTTGGGTATCAAACCCCGAAGCTGATGTCTGAATGGATCCTACCAATTACCACTAGACCACGCCAACCTGATTCAATATATTGTAAATAAATCTTATTTATCTATTGAAAACGTGAATTTCAAAACTAACACCACCAAGTGGTTCTGTAAGGCATGTTATCGGATGTTAAATCGTGGATATGAATTTACCAATAAGATAAAGATAAAATATTTTTAGTTAAACCATATTTAAATGAGATATTTTATTCAAATAAAAAATATGAGATATTAAATGTCCAAATAAAAAATAGATGAAATACTTTTAAGTTTTTTTCCAAAAAGTTAGTCAATGAAGTATTAAAGGTGATGACAAATTTATATTGATCGAATTATATTCACTCTATAAATTCATAATCATAATCTATATAGAATAATTACATAATTACAATATATATATATATGTAGTAGAAGAGATTCCTAAATTATATGGAAACAAATACAAAAAGAAATCTAAACAATAAATATAGATAATATTCTTAAATTAGATGGAAACAAATACAAAAAAAAATCTAAACAATAAATATAGATAATATTCTTATTAATTTAATGACCTTCTTGATATCTTTCTATAGCATCACCACAATAGAGTCAACTTGCATTTGCTTCCATCATAGCAACTAGCAACTCACATTCCTCACTCTATAAAATACCCTTACTTTTTATTCTCACTTCTTCACTTCTTCACTTCACTAGTAAACGTGATTTTTTCATATTACTCTAATTCTTTTATTCAGCAAACCCGAAAATGGTTTTAGTAGTGTTTAAGTTTGTGGTACTAATCATGTTTACCATGGATCTAAGGATCTCTCAAGCTACATCTCGTATCACTTTGAACGAGCCATCCATTGTTGATTACCACCAGCAATGGATGCTTAAATTTTCTCGAGTTTATGATGATGACTTCGAGAAACAAAGGAGGCTTGAAGTGTTCAGTAAAAACTTAAAATTCATCGAAAACTTCAACAACATGGGAAATCAAAGCTACGAGCTTGGTGTCAATGAGTTCACGGATTGGACCGAAGAGGAGTTCCTTGCCACCCACACCGGTCTTAGGGACGTTAATGTAACTTCACCATCTGAAGTGGTTGATGAGACGATGTCATCTTGGAATTGGAACGTCAGTGATGTCGTCAGCACAAGCAAAGACTGGAGAAAGGAAGGAGCTGTGACACCGGTTAAATCCCAAGGAGGATGTGGTAAGCTTGTCGTAATTGTGATTATAATATAAACAGTCACTACACATATAGCTGGTTTAAGTAGTCATTTAATGTGACAATTATACACATTTCACATGCGCAGCTTGATCCCCAAGTTAGGATTATCAATCTAAGTTTAGAGTAATTAATACAAGATTTGTTTTGTAAATTAAGTAACCAATATATATATATATATATATATATATATATGCATGGGCAGGAGGTTGTTGGGCGTTCTCATCGATTGCAGCGGTGGAAGGTCTGACAAAGATTGCCCAAAGAAACCTTGTATCATTGTCCGAACAACAACTTCTAGATTGCGCCAGAGAGCATAACCAGGGTTGCAAGGGCGGAACAGTAGTCGAAGCTTTTAATTACATAATAAAAAACCGAGGCATTGCGTCAGAAAATGAATACCCTTTCCATGGGAAAGAGGGCCAGTGCCAGACCAAAGCTAGACCCGCCGCAGTAATCAGAGGGTTGAGATACGTTCCAAGCAACAACGAACGTGCGTTACTCCAAGCCGTATCAGGACAGCCTGTCTCAGTGGGCATTGCCGGGACTGGTTTCTTTCATTACAAAGGGGGAGTGTACAATGCGCGCGACTGTGGTATTAGCGTGAATCATGCAGTGACGTTAGTTGGGTACGGCACGAGCCCGGAAGGGATCAAGTACTGGTTGGCTAAGAACTCTTGGGGTAAGACTTGGGGAGAGAATGGTTACATTAGGCTTCGTAGAGATGTTGAGTGGCCTCAAGGCATGTGTGGTTTAGCTCAGTATGCTTCTTATCCTGTTGCATAACTGATTCACTTAATAGAGGATTTATATTGAAGTAATCATATAATATTGTTTAGATGTTGTCTAAATCTACATCGAAACGCGTAGCATGTAACAATCATTTATTTCTCCATATCTATGTACCCCTTTGAAAGAAATACCTCTTTTCGCTATGGTGGCTTTAGCGAATTTTAAGAAATCGATTTTATTGTTTGTATTGAATCATATGGTGAAAACAACTTCTAAAACAGGTTATGGAAAAAAACTGTTTGTTCGGAAAATACGATTCCCGATGACAAGTTTGTTGGCATGTCGCGATCTCCAACATTCTGTTAGACTTTATCACTTTAAGATAAATCTGTTTTTGGTGGATTTCTCTTCATTCGATGGGAATGTTATATGCCACAACTCTGTTTTAGATCTTTTTGGCTTAGTTTTAATTCCTTTGTGTGATTTGCTCCGTGTAGTTGTAAGCATGGATCTGTGCACTTCACAAAAATTACAAATTTGAGTTTTTTTTTTCTTTTAACGTTACTTAGTTTTCTTTTTTTTTGGGTCGTCTAATGTTACATTGATAATACTTGGAATGTTGCACTGAGAAATACAACTTTGTCGGCGGAAAAACGATATATCTCCGTAGTCTAAAGCCTAAAACAAGGGAAGCTAGGCCAACAAACACAGATAAGTCCCTAGAGTCAACTAAAACTACAAAAAGGAAGCTTGATAACAAAAACGAAAGAGATCGAAACCAAAAACTAAGAACAAGAGACAAAATAACAATAAAACCCAAAAGATAAAAACTAGTTCTAAACAACCAAATCGATCTATTCTTCTGAAGTTCCTGGGAATGAGATTTACCAATGTTGCCCACGGTCACCACATCGATCAAAAATGTCTCCTCATATCACAATGAGAGAATATCTCTCGAAACCAAGAACCATGACCTCATAATCTGACAAGTAAAGACCCAATTCAGAACCTCATAAAACACTTCCAGATGCGGCATAGACGACTGGTGCGTCAAGGGAGAGCCTAGTTAGCATAAAAGCGAACCGACATCGTTCAGATTCGGAACCACAAAGACAAGGAGTGAGACAAACGAACTCGATGAGTCTCAAATACAAGAACAAGAACGACACTCATCTACAAAAGTGATCATCACCAACAACTTCCACCTAAGAGCAGAAAGATCTAAAGCAGAGACAAGCATAAACTTCACACAACAAGAGCCTCTTCTTAGAAAGGAAACGAACCAAATGGGAGACTAAAGATAAAACATAGCAATTACAGGTGAGCGAAAAGACAAAGGCGAGGTGAAGTTGTCTACAGAGCACACACAAGCCAAATATGGAGCATTAAAACAAGAAAAAGCACAAGAGCGAGGAACTGATCTCGATTATGTGCAGGCAAAAAACGATGGCTTTTTACAGACTACAATCTCGTCGATCTCAGATCCGGCACCATCTTTCTCACACGAGCCACCAACCAAACAGAACTGAGACGCTCGACCGCTTTCGCAAGAGACCAAAAATCATCAACTAGATAGAAACCCCAATCGAATGCCAAAAAACTTCCCAGAACTTAATACAAAAGCCAAAAAGGAACGATAAGAAACAAAGCAGGGAGACCAGAGCCAGTGCTAAAGGAGCCACCGCACTCCAATCTTAGATCTAAGAAAAAACTTGAGCGGCTTTTAGGTTTAGACGAGAGAGAGGGAAAAAGTCTTGAGAGTGTAAACCTCCAAATGATATCCCTTTTTCTCATACCTAAGGACACGCTCATCAAAGAATGTAATGAAAGTATCTTAAAACAAATTTTATTCTTAATATTGAAAAAAATAAAAATTAAGAAATTCTTAAGAAACTTTTAATATTTCATGGGTCTATTGAAGGTTGTTAAATTTGAGGTTTTTTAAAATATATTTTTTTTGATTGTAAATTATTATGGTATTTTGTTTAAATTTATAAGATTTGTATACTTTTAAAAACTTAAAAATATTGCATTCATTAAAAGTTTAAAATTGCATTCTTGTTTGCCAAAACTGTAATCATATCAAAAGACCACAACTTAAAATAAAGTTCACATGTTCTTCTACAAAGTCAATCACATAAGAGAAAACGTCATTGAGAGCTGAGTTTTTCGTCGGCTGTTTAGATGTTTCTCCTCTCAATTCAACTGTGAATCGCAAAACTGAGAGAGATATGAGACACGGAAGAGGTAAAGAATAAACAAAAAAAACACTTTTTTTTTCAACCAATCAGGTGTCGACACGACCGAGATCCTTAACAATCCTTAGAGTATCTCCATCAAGGTATCTACCCAGTTTCTTATAAGTTTGCTAATAATAAAACAGAATAAATATAATACAAAAGGCTTAATTTTAAGGATCGATTGTTACATTAGATGTTTTAGATGTTTTTAGAAACTTTTGTTTGATTGTGTGTGTCAATTTGTGATTGGTTGGGATTTTTTTTTTTTTATTGTTCTCTCTCGCGTCTTTCTCTTATCTCAACCTCGATTACGATTAATGTCGATGGCCAAAGCTAACAAGAAGAAGAAGAAGCCATGAGAGTTGAAACAATCAAATAACAACAAAGTCAATTCCTGTTCTTTGGTAAGAGATTTTGCGGCGACAGTTTCCTTTGGGTTTCAGATTTCGTGTCCTTGTGATACACGAGGTGTGTCCTTCTCTCTTCTCCTCCTCCTTTGTGTTCGCTATCAGCTCTTATTGTATCAGATGAAATTGGATATAAAAGGATTGAGTTTTCATTTTCGTTTGCGAAATTTTTTTATTTCTGTCAATATGTTGTCTAAATCCAAATTTTTATGTAATCTCAATTCGTAATGTTTTGTTTAATGATTTAGACTCTGTTGCATGTGGTGTTTGTGTTCCTTCAATGAGCATTGACTAGATTTCTTTAATGCCAATGTGTGTCGGGTTTTCTGTTGTTCTTTTTTAATCCAATGCTTTGAGAGTTTGAGAGTTTGAGGTTACATTTTTCTGTGTCTTTCCATGGATTTGGGGATGAGATCTTTATTACCGCTTTGGAACAGGGATTGAAGTTTCCCCAAAAGATATTGAGAAAACAGTCAAGGAATTTTGTGAAGAGAATAAGAAAACAATATTGGAGCAGCACTATCAAACTAATGGTTAGTAGTTGCTCTACGCCTCACTGTCTAAGGCATTCAGTTTATTTGTGGCATATCTACCGTTGCTCTGATAATCTATATAACTTAACTTTTCACATAACCAGCTTATTCTGTTTCTTGGTTGAATGATGTATGTATGTTATGTAGTGGGTGAGTAGGAGCTTAATCCTTATTCTATGTTCCCTCAGCCTGTTGCGGGGGTTGATTCAGTGATACAATACTATATTAGCTTAATCATTTGTGTATTCAGGAAAAGGATATTAGCTTAAGTGGGGAACATGTTAGGGAGGGATTCGAAGCAGGTGGGGGTTCTCTGTGGTGTGTTTGGGAATTAGGAAGTTGTTGGTGATTCGATCTTAGCAAAGCTCAAATCCATGGCAATCTCAAGGAGAGAGATCCCATTATTTTGTTGCCTAATCAGTCTGATGATATCTCTCATTTAGCTCTTGATATCGGAGGTGCTTATCTCTCTCTCTCTCTCTCTCTCTAATCACAAAAATAAAATAAAAATCTTACCTTTGATTCATTGTAATTGACCATCTTGATTTTTGGAAATTTTGATGTTAATGCTGAATGTAAAGTCGTTTATTTGTAGGATCTTTGATAAAGCTGATGTATTATTCACGGCATGAGGACTACTCGAATGATGATGATAAGCGTAAGAAGACGATCAAGGAGAGATTGGGTATAACCAATGACAACTTGAGAAGCTATCATGTTCTTGGTGGGAGACTTCATTTTGTCAAGTTTAAAACTAACAAAATTAATGAGTGTTTGGATTTTATTCATTCCAAGCAGCTTCATCACTGAGGTATTGGCTTTTTTCCTCTTCTTATGTTACAAACTTCTGGACTGAACGCTAGATTGATGTGCTTACATAATGATTATGCTAAGTTGATGTGTTTTTGTCATTTGATATACCAGAAAACATTTGAGAAGATTATTGTTTTAGGTGAAAACTTTTATATGTCTTGTATATCCTTGTCATGTAATTTGCTGATTTGGATTTGATTAGTTTATGGTTGCTTGCCTCTCTCGTTCCCTTGTCATGTATATCCTTGTCTGGAGTATGAAATTTTCTGTTGGCTCAAGCAATAATGTTTGTATAAAAACGTAGACAGCTCAAGATTACATACCATAAGAAACATGGCACATATCGTGTATGCTTTACTCATCATCCCAGCTCTCTAATTTGCTCTTCTCGATACAATTTGGAGTCTATTGGAGGTGAGTTCGTTCTTTATATTCTTTTTGCTTCAGATTGGTTACTGTCACACAATCTTTCTTAGTCTTTCGGATATTTGCATCATGAATTTGCATCATTAAATTGACAAGAACTGTTTGGTAAATGTCACACTTACAATTACAAAGAAAAATATTTTTAAGAATCTCAAATTTAAAAACCTTCAATGGACCTATGAAATATTAAAGTTTGTTAAGAAGTTCTTAATTTCACTTTTATTCAAAATTAAGAATAAAATCTGTTTTAAGATACTTTCATTACATTCTTTGATGGAGATACTCTTAAACATCTAAGCTTAGGATCGATCACTAACAAATTTTGGTTGTTTTCATTTTAATTATTTATTTTTAAATCTAAGCAACTCTTAAGATATGGCTAATAACCTTTGATGGAGATGACCTAAGGTTCCTTAGTTTTCATAAAATTAATTTGTGTGATGTGTTTTTTTTTTCATATTTTATGTGTTCTATCTTCTATGTTTTTTTTTTGTTTAAAGGCTTTTAAATTTAAAACTATTGAATGAGAGAAAGAGAAAGAGAGAGAGATACAAAGGCCTTTTATAGGCCCATTTTGGAAAAAGAAAGAGAATTTAGCTTTGTCCCACATCGTTAGGCAGAGGGAAGATGGTGGTGAAGTATCCCTATAAAAGAGAAAGAGCTGTGAAAGGTGAAAATCATGATCCTTCAGGCAAGTTGAAGGGGAAATGAGGAATGGTAAAAACTCGCTTAAATTGCGAGATGAGCGTTCCACCCAAAGCCTGTTACGACTATTGGGCGCTCTCAATTTTTACACAATCTGATCCCTCCCTCTCTTTCCTCTAGTAAGGAATTTTTTAGTTTTTTTTTGGTCTTTATTTCTTTCTGAATCTTAAAGCTTTAAAAAAAATTAATTTGGTTTTAAAAATTTAGTTAAAACTTTTAGGCTGCTTAACATTAGAAATATATTAAAAAAAAAGAATGTAAAATCTTAAGGAATTGAACCCAAAGTATACTTTTATTTTCACTCGTCTCACAGACAAGACTAATTGTGTCACTGGGAATTTCACATCGTCCCATGCCACCACCTAAGAGACAAAAGAGATGAGGAAGTGCCAATATTGCATATAATGATTGTATTAGAAACTTGTGTATACAGGAGATGATGTTTAACGCATGTGTGGATTTGTAAGTCTGTATCAGGTATGATGACTTTCAAGTTAAGCCTTCGATGAGGTTCAAATTAATGGACGCAAGTACCACAGTGGCGCGGAGATAGATTCCATGAACATTGTCTCCCAGTATTGGAGACCTACTTACTACATCTCGACCTGCTTTCTGGCAATGAGCTAGCTTAACCCTGATTGCGACCACCGGAATCTCCAGTCTTTGCTTAATAACAAAATCAAGAATACATAAAAGAGCTAAACGAAGAAAAGAGCTCAGAGAATCATCAAATCATGTTTCTCATTGTATCTTCTGGCAAAAAAAAAAAAAACAAAAAAAAAAGCATATCAAACAAGATTACAGATAGAGTGAGAAGAGAAAGAACGAACACTCAAGCCCGTTTGCCACTGCTAGGGTTGGACTTGGGACAGAGGTTCCAACGTCCCTTGGCACGTCGGCGCTTGATGGTCGCTCTACCGCTAGTGGTCCTCATCCTCCTACGGAAACCATGAGTCCTAGCCAGAGATTTTCTTGATCTGCTTCTCTTTGTTTGACACAGAGCAGCTTTTCCAGCTCTCACCACAAGGCCTCTACGTCTCTGGCCATTCAGTCCACCAGTTTGACCGCTGAGATCAAACGCAATGGACAAACCTGAAAACACATCAACACCATTTTGATAAATGTGACGTTATAGGTTTGGTAGTGTATCAAACTAATAATATTCAATTTTACCAAAGAACTAAAACTATACAAGAGAGGCTTGATTAAATTAAAGGGATCCCTAAACTCTCGACCACTGGCCAGAACCAAGACTCCAGACAAATCCAAAAATGACCCCAATACATTCTCCTAGGCTCCCAACTGAACATAAGGTCTGCAAAGCTACAATCCACTGCTCAACACCAAGACAAGTAACACTGCTCTAAACTTTTACAACAAAGTTATGATCAAGGGAAGAGGACAAGTTCATGTGACACTTAGAAGCAATTTGTGCAAAAAAATTATAATCATTAAACATATATAATCACTGCTTCCAACAGACATGAGCTGGATAGATAAATGAGAAACAAAGAAAGTTAA
This sequence comes from Camelina sativa, assembly GCF_000633955.1. Taxonomy (NCBI): domain Eukaryota; kingdom Viridiplantae; phylum Streptophyta; class Magnoliopsida; order Brassicales; family Brassicaceae; genus Camelina; species Camelina sativa. The sequence continues at coordinate 13,510,453 of NC_025687.1, read as the reverse complement.
ATAGAACTAGGTTGTTTCGCTGGATCTCAAAGATTTCAACAGAAGAAGGCAAACTCTAGAATGAGATGCAGCAGCTACTGTAATGAGCTAAATGCAAAGATTTTATATACTGAAAAGCAAACAACATTCACTAGCGGCTACAACTACATGAGCTAAACTTAAAAATTTCAGGAATAAAAGAAAAAAAACATAGCTTCCCTAACTTCCTAATCAAAATTCACCATGACAAGTTACACAATTCCCAAATTCAAAACACAAATCTGTAAGAAATAACTTCAAAAGGTAAGCTAGAGCCAAACCCAGCGAGAACCAAAAATCAAAATTGGGTGAGAAAACGTTACATCACCAAAAAGAAGAATACTACTAGGTACACACAAACAATACTTGATACCAATTTGAAGTATATTTTTACCAGAAAATGGCGACGCTAGGGAGAGAGGTGAAGAGAGAAACGAGCAGTGGAGAAGCTGCGAAGAAGCGGAAGAGCTAAGAGCATACTGACCCCGTCTCACTGAACCATTACGCAGAGAGAGCGAAGCTGAAGGAACGCTGATTTTGCCATTGGAAGAATGATTCCATAAACGCGACGAAGCCGAAGCTACAACGGAAGTGGATAAGGAAGCCATTGATGAAGTTCCCCTCTCACTCTTCTTCTTTCTCCTTATCTCCTAAACCCAATTCTTTTTTTTTTTTTTTTTTTTTTTTNTTTTTTTTTTTTTTCTCCGGTACCTTTTTTACATAGTGTAGAGACTTTATCTTCTACGGACGCTACCACCGTAAACTACAGCCCATTAGACCATAAAGCCCAATAACTGTTCTCTTTTGTCAGTCAGTTTCAAATGTGATGATGGTCGATGCTATCGATTGAGAATGCGATTACACCGGCCGATAATAAAATCAGGTTAAGTAAAAACCAGGTTTTGAATCGCGGTCTACAAAAGTAATGGAGTAGAAGGATTTTACGCGGTTTTGTGATCAAATTTTGTTTCATGTAAAGGTTCCAAACAAGCACGCTATATAACAGGGAACGAGAACTAGAAGAAAGGATTTATATTTCTACAACTTATCACCAACATTCTCATCAAGGGGCATTTTCTTTTGGGGTTTACACAAGTATGCCATCTATCTTTTGAACATCTTGGACCACATGTAGAGGATAAAGAAGAGGACGAGTGCGAAAAGAACCACGTGCATGATATGGTTGTTGCCGCTACGGATTATGCTCAGGTTCAGTTTCCTTATGTTGTTCTTCACCCCAGCTTGCGCTCTGATCAATGTCATTTGCTGTCATAAAAAAAACATCATTGAGCTTCATGTTTCAGACAACAGCATTCTGTATTAACAAACACTTAAATTCATGTTTTTGCAGTCTCACACAACCAAATCTAGTTTGTTCGTCATTAGTTTCTTTCGGATGTTCTTCAGGTAACAAAAGAAACACTAGAACGAACTAACCATGTTAAAACACCATACTCTTCTTCACAATGATAAGCTAACACCATTTCCTGATGCATTCACCTAATTAGCAGAGATGGAAAATATCTATTCCTACCCACAAGCCACAAGAGTTCAGACCAGATTCCGCAATCCGCATATATAAGTCTGAACTTAATCTAAACTCTACATTTATCAAGTTTTATTGGTTTGTAAGCCAATGTGGAATTTATCTAGCAGACGTTTTATTGATACTGTAGTTTCCCAAATAATGAGCACAACCATTTGAAACAAGTAAAAGGAGACACATATTCGGATATTCTATATAATCAGTGACTCGCCTACAAGGTAAAAGCATAAATGCATGTTGCTGTTCGAATATGTTTATGACAAAAACATCAAAGTAAAGAACCTCAGCAACACATACCAGTTCATCTAAGAAGTCCCTCTGAAACTTAGCTTCTGAACCAATTTCTTGAGCAATCTGCATCAAAATAAAGGATCAATGAAATAACCAAAATCACAAGGGATAAGTTATGTGCAAAATGTAAGGTAAACACACAAGGAATTGTTGAGAATGTCGAAATAGCTCTTCAACAAGTATGCCATAAAATAGTACGCAAGGACATTTTTCATAAAAGACATCAAATAAGTGGAGTTTCATTGGTAAGTCATCTAATTAATCACAGACTCACTGATGGGTAAAAAAATATACATCATCGTAGTGCCCTGAACCAAAAAAAAAAACATATACAAAAAGAATAACCAAAGTTGCAGCCACTTTCAAGACCAGAAAAAGCGGTAACAGAAACAGAGCCATAGAGTCGTTTGCTATTACTTAAGCACAGACTTTCACCTCATCCCTAATCAACTGGCCATAACAATAATAACTAAACTGAAGACAAATCTGCCCAATATGATCAACTAAAATGCCTAAAGAGAAGCCAAAAAACTGCAGAACCATAAGCACACAATAAAAAAATGGGGATAATGAGGGTTTCTCTAACGTTTTTCAATTGCCTGACTTGGCCATGGAGACCAAGGATCTCATCATCAAGGTCAGAGTGCATAGGATCAATCCTCAGCTGGATTTCCTCTGAACCTGCAGCACTCCTAGTACTAAGCCCTTCTCTGCATACCAAAAAAAAACCTAGTTAGTATATAGCATATACAAATCTAGAGACCTTAAAAATCCCTAGCTTTTCACTCATCCAGATGATCCGAGTTGTAATATATAAAATCAGAATCGATTTCAAAAAGAGGAAACTGAGAAAATAGAACAATACCTGGATCTATAAGGATCAGCGCCGCCGTATAAGGAACCACCCGCACCGCCTCTGTGAGGATTTGACGCCATCGACGCGATTTCTAAGAGGGAATTTTTTCAAAAAAAAAACCTAAATTCGGAATCTGCAGAGGGTTTGAAGAATCGAGATGGTGTTCTCTCAGAAGAATCGAGATCGAGAAATCGCAAATCGAAAGAAGAGAACAAAATAAGAGGGAGATTTCGAGAAACGAAAAGTGTAAATCCGACGATCGATGAAACGAAGCTGGCGGGGGATGATGGTTTTGTTTGTTTCTCTTCGGTTCAATGATAAAAGGACCGTCAGTACACACGTGGCGTTGTCATATTGGTCATTCTTCGTCATATTTTTTTAAGTTTATAACAATGTCAGTTTTGTTGTAATTCTCTGTTTACTAACGTAATTTCGCTTATGGACTTTTAAAATTAAATTGGGCTTTGAAAATTAAATGGGCTTTTAAAATGTAAAATGTTTTTGTTTTTCATTTTCGTTTTGTTTTTGTTTTGTTTTTCATCGTTGTTAACAATGAGTGTCACTGTAACCACACTTTTGACTAATTTAGACTTGGACTGTTGGACAATTAATTTTTCCTTGAATACGAAGGGTCGAAGACTCGAATGTGAGTTTTTAGTGAGTATAATGACAAATTAGTTTTGCTTAATACGATTTTAAGATGAAATGATCCCTACTTTGCCACTTGGTGTCGTGGCCCTCCTTTAAACAAAAACCTGGGGTTTTGCCAGTTTTGGGTAAAGGAGAGATCTTTCTAGTGTGGCAATGGAGGAACAGAGAAGGGTTTATTCTGCGTCATCGAATTCTCAGGTTTGGTTCTTCCTTCCCCTTCCCCCGATGACTTCTTACACTTTTTTGGTTCTTCATCCAAAACTTGCTTATTTTTGCGATTTGTTAATGGGTTTTGTGTTGTTGGTCTCTGGGGTTTATCCCAATTTTTCAGACTTCAGGGGAGAAGGACAATTGTGAGTTAAGAGGAGGACAAGTAACAGAGTAGCAAGTCCTTTTCAGTTCTCTAGTAGTGCTGCAGCGGCAGGGTCATCGGGTGAGTCATATTCGATGCGGCGAAAGCAACTAAAGTATATGAGGAAAGGTGATGTTTCTCTCAAGGGGAGAAACGAGATCCCTAGTAAAGAACAACAGCTGGAGCTGGTAGATAATGGTACCGCACCAACTCCAAGTGGATTGCTGACTGGATTGAAACCGGGAATCATTAACCATGTCCGGACTAAGAGACAGGTCTTCTCAATTCTTGAATCTCTGATTCGAATTGCTAATGATGATGATGCTACCATGGGGGAAACACATACCAATTTGAATGTTAAAGGTATCTATTGTTCTCATTTACCTTGTTATTAAGATACCAATGTTAGCCAATACGTGGACTTTCACAATCAATGTTTTATCATTCTGTTTGCCTTGGAATTTCAGAGTCGATCAGACAAGATAGTGCATTGCCCTTTGAGTTTCCATTCACCGGGGTGTCTGATAATGTCAATTCCATTACAAACCTAGAACAAGCCACATATCTTGCTGTTGAAGGTCAGTACCTTTCATCTTGTTTCAGGTCGCCTCGAGTTAACTTTTTTGATCTTCTGAATATGTCTGAAGTAGTGAGTGGTTGAGTCCTACGGAGAAGAAATGTAAGACTTTTGTCGATTAGGTTTACTGACTAGAAGTGGTAGAAGGATAAATGTTAGGTTTCTTTTTTGTGCAGGAAGAAAAAATCAGAAATTGCTTCTCGCTATCGATAGGATCATAGCAGAAAAAAAAGGCGCAAGAGAAAGTTCTGCGCACCGAGATGGAGAAGCTGAATGCTAAGGCCAAACGATTGGAAGAAATGAAAGAAGCAAAAAATTTTGATGAAGCAGAGAATGAGCTACTACTCATGGTCAGTATTGTTACATAGGAAACATTCAGTCAGTGCATATGCATGCATTTATCCTTTTCGATTACCATTTCATGTTTTCTTGCTTTGGCAGAATGATGATATGAACATTTCAGTCCAGATGGCCGAGATCGGAAAGGCTGACGAAAGCCTGTTAAAACTTGTAGAAAAGCTGAAGGTATATTTCATAGTACACTACTCAAACTGTATAACAAGTTAATTCCATAATCAAGGAAAAAGGCCTTCCCTTCCCTCATTTGTGTCTTGACTCTTGAGTGTGAACCTCTCTCCTTAAACTTTCAGATGGAAAGAAAAGAGGTTTTGAACGAGTTTAGTCAGTTTGAGAAGCAGCTAGAGACCAAACAGATACTGGAAATGAAGAACCTAGTACGCCAAAGCAATGAGCTCGGAAAGAATGATGATATGAACGTTTCAGTCCAGATGGCCGCCCTTGAGCTCGGAAAGCCTGACGAACGCCTGTTAAAACTTCGAGAAAAGCATAAGGAGTACACAACTCAAAACTGTATAACAAGTTAATTCCATAATCAAGGAAAAAGGCCTTCCCTCATTTGTGACTTGAGTTTGAACCTATCTACTTAAACTTTCAGATGGAAAGAAAAGATGTTTTGAACAAGTTTGATCAGTTTGAGAAGCAGCTAGAGACCAAACAGGTACTGGAAATAAACCTAGTACGCCAAAGCGATGACATGCAAGCAGCGCGGGAAAGTATTGATTGAGGTACAGATTTTTCATGCACTTCCATTTATTTTTCCATTAGCTTTTTATAACAAAATAATCCTAAATAATTGTTTTTTTTTACGGGTCTGAAATGGCATTTACTTGATCAAACACTATAGTTTATTGGATATCTTCAATTTGCAATTAAAACCCCAAGTTGTATGAACTGGTTGTTGATGTAAGACTCGATGATGAAATTGACAGAGACTTATTCCATTATATTGTCTATGAATACGTTGCTGCTTGAACGAATGAATGTAAGGTGGACCAACCTGCTAGTGATTAAGTTGATTCATATATGTTGTTTACGGTTTGAAAAGCTCTTTTCTTCAGGGTTGGCCTGAGTTGGGTGCCCAAACCGATATCGGGATAAAACTGATGGGAAAACTTGATGAGAAGCCCTTCCTGAATGTTTGCAAGAAGAGATATTCTGCACATGAAGCTACGGCTAAAGCTGCTACCCTTTGCTCTAGATGGCAGGAGAACCTCAAGGATTCAGCATGGCATCCGTTCAAAAGGGAAGGAACCAGGGACGAAGCAAAAGTATGTTCTTTGCCACTTTCACTATCCCACTTTGCATTTTTTATTTTGTCTCATGGATTGATAGTGTCTGGTCTTTCTGTGTCTACCCTTCTGCTTGGTTAATCAAATACAAAGTAAAAACCTGTGAATGTGATAATTCGTACTTGCATCTATATGTTGGATAAGAGGGAAAAGACTGGTGGAACTTCCTGTGAGTGTTAGCAGTAATGGAGGTACTTTGATTTGGTTACAGGAAGTGGTAGACGAAGAGGATGAGCAGTTGGAGAAGCTTAAAGGAGAGTGGGGAGAAGAGGTACTGATAAGATGCAGGGACTGAATTGTAAAAGAGATAGTCACACGTGTGAGGAGAGCTGAATCTATTTGGGATCATGTGCAACAAAGTTCACACGTGAGAGATGAGGAAAGTTGCCTAGGAGGCTAAGAAGAACCTAGAAGATGATTAAGCTATATAAATAAAGAGGGGAAGCATCACAAGGGGACATGATGAATGTTGTGAGGGGTTAGCCGACATGAGGCTGCTTGGGAAGAGAGGAACCCGAGGGATGTGAGCGAGGGTTGCCGATCTTATCTTTCACTTTGTTCTTCATTTCTATCTTGTAATCTGAGAGTTATTGAACCTTTTGAGTTTGCATTTACATGTTAATGGAGGTTTAATGGAGTTTCCCTAAGGTTAAGCTTTTGTTCATGGAGTTTACTAGTTAGAAGCTTAACAGGTACATAAGGCAGTTAAAACAGCACTCGAGGAGATGAATGAGTATAATGCAAGTGGAATCTGAGAACTTTGGAACTTCAAAGAAGAAAGGAAAGCAACACTTCAGGAAGTGATGGAATTTATTTCGAACAACATCAAATAACGCAGAAGAACCTGAAGGTGTGTGTGCTATATCTTCGTCAGTTATATAGAGCCAACTTGTGTAATGTGCTGGTTTAAATTTACATACGCTACATAACCTGTGACCGAGGATTAGAAATCCGGGTCGTGGTCTTTCTACTCATGTTTTGGTATTAGAACAAATATTCTAGGTACCATAATCGTTTATATATCAATATTCTAGGTACCATAACCATTTATTTTGGTTTTACACAGTTACATCCCTCGGTTTTGACATTACATGGTTACATGCTGACATGAAAGATAGATCAATCCCCCACTTGTACTGTAGTGGTGACTCATCCATTCTCACTTATAGTGGTCTTGACTTGTTTCTAGGTGGTTGATCGGGGTAATTAAGTTGTCTTTGTATTAGCTTTGGCTTTTACGTAGGATCAATCAAGGCGGTCCAGTCCAACGAATTTGACATCTAGTACAAAAACGAAAATTTAGAGTCTTAATCACTTGAATTATTGTAAAGGTAATTATACATTTTAATAAACAAATATTCTTAAATAGACATTTTCAAAGATTTGGACTTTTATTTGTTGTTTCTATTAAAATAAGGTTTGAATTTTCTAACTATTGAGCATTTCTCCCTTATACACTTATCTAAAGTCTAAACGAATGGTTTGTGCCCTGAGCCATCAGACTCGTGTTTGTCCTATGTGTTTTGATTTCTTCTGACATTGAGTATATTATTTATTCAGACGGTCCATGTTACGTTGGAGTATCTATTATTAGTCATATTCAAACGTCTGACCTGCCAGTTCCTCCATCGTATTTTTTACGTGCGTTGTGTCTTTATTTGTTTCCTGAAAGCAGAATTATTGTACCCATAGTTTTAGCAGTGGTAAGAAAAACTTTCACCAACAATAATAGTTCAAAAATGAAACGTTCAATAATTATGAACAGAAGAAACTGATTTGCTACTGGAAAGCTGGTAAACTTTCAAACAAACCAAGTTGTCTATAGCGGATGTGCATCTATTTCGAACATAAGCTTATGGTTATAGCTGTCACTGTGAGCAAATGAACATTTGTGATACGAATGTATTATATATTCCAAATTAACTAGATGAAGTACTCAAGTAAACAGAAACAAACGAAGAGTTGATATCTTGTAAAATCGACCGACAGGTACTCCATGATGATGTAACTGAAAAAGAGAGGTATTGTCATATATGGTGTCACCACTAAGCAACAAAGAGACGTACATTAGCATATTGTTGATGTATTGTAAGTTGGTTAATAAAGCCCACCACTACTACAGTACTTCACAAATTACAACTTGGTTGACTTTTCGTTTCCTGTATTCGATTTGTCATCATTATTATCTCCCAAGCTTTAGTCCACTGATGAGTAGTGGTATATAAAATCCAAAAATATCAAATTATACAAACGAACATTATAATACTTTTCAATTCTTCTATTTTTATTTGGAGTGCAAAAAAAAAAAAAAAATTGTTGAACTGTTATGTATATATGACCGTACGTACGTACTACGTTAACCAAAGCTTTCACTAGCCCACATACCCGAGTTTAATTTCTAAAAATATATCGAACACTCTATAGATTTATTTTCAATATAATCATTCTTGGAAATATCATTAAATTGATGAATGAAGATTCTTTAACTACCCACTCTCATTCATATAAGCACATTTGTGATCTTTTCGTGTATTTTTTTTGGATTCCTAAATATCATCGTTTTTTTTTTAAAGCAATGATTTTTAAGTTAGATAGTTGTTCATCTATGAATTGTGAACTGGATAGTTAAATAATTGACAGTTGAAGGAAAGAGGAACTGCGGAGCAAAGCTTGTTCCATATTTGTTAATTGATACACTCTAGTACTCTACAAGTCACACTTAGAATAGCATAATTATCTATATAATATATAAAAAATAACTATAAAATCATTGTCTAAATAAAGAAATATCTTATCTAAATGACCATTATGTACATTTTTAGCAGAGCAGCCAATCTGGAATGACAAGTAATCTCGTACGTACGTGAACGTGACTATCCTTCTAGTTGTATAATTAATTTTATGCATAACAGTGGCCACATTTTTTTTTTTGTGTGTATAACAATATCTTTATCTACTTCGGTTATGCACAATTCTCTAGTTGTATAAAATTATTAGAAAATAATTTTTCTATTATTTTACCAATATTATTAAACTTCTCTATATAATAATCTTTCAAACTTCTCTATATCTTTTTGAGTTATTTATATGTAGATTTTATATGGTTCTTTCAGTTTAAGGTCTTGGATTAATATATCATACATCCTTATTTTTACGAAACCATTATTATTTATTTTATTTTATTCGTCGATAATATGATTTATTTATGTTCTTTTGATAAGTTATATGGATTGTGCTTTCTGTATATAATTTAAATTTACATTAAAACACAACTGAAATTTTTTCGTTGTCACATCCATTTGCAGTTGCCAGTTGTTGTACCAATTGCATATATCACTTAGCATTAATCTTTTAATCATTTTTTGTGGGATCAAAATCCGGAGCTGAGATCTAAACTAACTTTTAGAGTATGTATTCGCTAAAAAAATCAAAATTTTTGTAGTGGCTCAGAAAAAGTATGTCTAATGACAATGGATCCATGACCTAAAAAATCCATTAACTACATTTCACGCGCATGAACAAAACTTTTGTTGAATCCACCACCTTGACATCTCCACTGAAATCTCCAACTCTAAACCACATAATAAAATCTTATAGACAACAAAAAGAAAAAACCAATCACTTGCAACCAATTTTTTTTTTTTTTTTTTTTTTTTTTTGACAATTTTATGATTTGTGTTCTATATTATAAGAAAAGGAAGAAAATAAAGAAGACGTTACTTAATCGATCGATTATATTGGAATGTCAAAAATACATAAAATAGATGTATTAGTGGATACGGAACTTGGGTTAGCATTACCTAGAAGCAACGTTGGCCACCAAACAAAAGCTCCACTCATTGGAGCAACGTGTGTGGAACCCAATAAACGAGCCTCATGGGACCCCAAAACGGCCCATCTATTATAGTTGACCAATATGGTTCATACCTGGATGGTGCGGTGCGGTGCACTCGGAGGGAGATAGTGTGTGTCAGTGTGTGTATGTGATTTTGTTTTTGTCAACATGCATATTCATGTTAGTTAAATTATATTATATAAATAGTTAGGTTAGCTAAATTTGAAGAACAAAAATTTACAAAACAAAAAATCAGAAGAGAGAGATCTCTATCACTATGTGCACGAAAATGTTAGATTTCTATGGTTTGTAAAATTTTATCTTACTTTATTTCTCTCGAGTTCATATTTCATACAATCGCTCTTGATTAATAAACTATAGAACGCAAATATTCAAATATAACACTATAACATTGAATTTTATTAGAATCAGTTGCTATACAGGGATAACAATAAAATGTTAAATTATAATTAGCAATACGAAAACAATAAATTGTTAAAATAATTATTTGACGATGATAATTTCATCAATTAACGTGATATTATATTCATCATGCTTTTATACGACATCATTTTTGTGATCTTTCACCACTTAATCATAATAAGTTAATAAGTACCACACAAATCCTTCAAAAAAAAAATAAAGTAACAACAAAACCCTATGGTTCAGGGCAACAAGTTCGAATTCATGTTTTCAATATGTAACCCGATGATTTTAACAAAAGCCTATTAAGACCACATAGTTATTTTTGTCCGTTATATAAACTAGAAAAGTCTCACGAGAGCCGCCGTCCGTGACACAGAGAGACAAACAATAGTACGAACTCTTAATTCTTGTAAATCTTTTTCGAGAACTAAATATTCCAAGTACTTTGCAACAAATAACGTAGACAAAATAGATAAAATTATCCAAATTCCCCTACGTGTCAACTTTTGCAAGCACTTCTTTGAAGGTTCCTTCACATTCTCTAGTTCACAAATAGAAAAGAAGTAAAAAGCCAAAATCCTATCGATCGAAAATATCATAAAATAGCTAGGAAAATCAAAGTTGAAGACATTGCTTGAAGATGACAGTCGAAATGATTCGGCAATATATAATATTATGATTGTTAGCAGGGGAATGATTGGTTGCCTTGGTACAATTTTTATAGTTGCTTGACAGCAAAGAAATTATTTGGTCTTTTTTTTTCCTTTCTAGAAAACACATTGTATAATGTATATAGCTAGTGTACTCAGGAAAGAGAGAATGTTATTTTAGAACAAAATCAATCAGAAGATCATATGACTGATTAATAACTAATATTTACTCAATCACCTCTTAAATAATGGAGTCCAGTATTTTAAACTTGTATCATCCGACAGTATCATTTCTTTATGTATATAGAATCGATTGCATGTTAAAATTATTTCTACACGTACTAACAGTATAGTAAGATTATTTTCCGTATATAAGGTAACTTTTGTTTTTTGTATATGCGAACTTCATCGCATTATTTATTTTTCGCCATACTGGAAAAAAAAAACTAAGCGTTGTGTTTTAAGAAAAAAAAAACGAAGAAACAGCCAACGAATATTACCTGTCTTGTACTGTCTCAAATCTTGTGTATAATTTTAAATGTTTGTGACACAAAATAAAGTAATCTGATCTCACAGCAGATGGCGTAGAAGCATGTGAAGATTGATGAAAAATGATTAAGTTGTTCCCGTGACCTGCAGACCAACGGAATGTCCACGGTCCATGTAAACCTTTTTCGTCGTTCGTGGAATCGTACCCCAAGTAAATACTCTACTCTTTTTTTTTTTTTTTTAAGTCAAATATGTACTTTATTTTCTCGTCAGAGATTTATAGATTAATATAGAAAACTTTGATTCAACAATTTATGGATGAGTAATGGTGCGAAATAGACTTGATATCCGATTTTATAGGAAGTGGGATAAAATTATACTATATGAATTGCATACACAACATATTCATTTAGTGAGTCTAATTAAAAGTACACAGCTTAATATGAACTGACCCTATAATACAGTTACATATGTCTAATGGTAAAGTTTGACATCATAACTATGATTAGGCCTCAATTTCACATGATTGGGTTTTAACTATTTATCAATTATTACATCTAATACTATATCCTAAATTATAAAAACAAGTAAATAATCTATGATTATTAAACTTGTTTATTTTATGAACTCATTCAAATTTTGCGATATAAGGTCTCATATGAAGTATGGACAATCTACCAAACAAATGATTTAGGGTAGAAAAAGTATTATAATCTTTTGACAAGTAAGACTTAGTTTAACTTTATTTTAATTTCGAGGGAACGAAAATGAACATAATCTTAAGAAATAAGTATATATATAATGATTTTTGTGTAAGTATTAATTTTAAAGGGTATATATTGATTTGACTATTAATCCAGACCGTTATCATGAAGTTGGCTAGGCATTTACGTAATGCTAAATTGTTCGGTTTTCTTAATCATCTTTTAAATTGTCGAAATTTTCTCTGTGTAGTCGTATAAAAAAACCTTACAGTAACAAGTTGTTTAAAAAGATACAGTATATAGATAGTTGCTAGAATTTGTTTTTTTAGATTCCCTAGGAAGACAAAGCCTGCACCACTTTCCACTCATGAGTCTTTCCCATATCCTTCCATGATCTTTCTCTCTGCCATAGACACACCATACACATGTATTATGCATAATGTACAACATACTACACTACCCAACATACGTGTTTTCTTCATGTGACTTGTGAACCCACAACGGTGAAAACTCACATTTGTCCTCTACTCTATAAAGTGATTATGTCTTTTTAAACAATTGAACCAAAAAGTTTGACATGAACTGTCTCCGACCGCCGGTTATAATTTATAAAATGCACTCTCGTTACCGACTTTTTATCAGATCCGGATTATCTTTTGTTCATTATCACTAGCGAAAGCTTGTTTAGGTTGATAATTAGTATTTGGGTTGTTCAAAAAAAAAAAAAAAAGGTTGATAATTAGTATTTGAAGATCGACATTTAGTTACATGACTAGTCTTTTGATTAAATATTACCAAACATAGATACATTGTATGTACCTAATTAGCTTATATTAATTACTCTGCATTCGTATCATATTAAGTAACACTTACAGCGCTGATTTAAGACTAAAACTAACAATGAGATGGACTTAACACCTTTCGGATGTCAATTTATTAATGTCGCTCTCTACAAAAACAAAGGATTACATTTTGTTGCTTAAGAAGACACCAACTACATAATGCAAGTTTCTTCAAGCAACTTATTTTTCCCACCAAAAAAAAAATGAAAAGAAAGAACATTATAAACTTACGCCAAGCCATATATAGTAAGATTGAAATATCAAAAATTTACATTATAGATGCATAATTTTAATCACAAAAATAGATTGTATAATTTTATTCTACTAAAGCTCTAATATAACTCATAAGGCTAAAGATCTTAATAATTAGATATCCCGATTTCACCGAAACATATATAAGTGACTCGAACCCAAAACTATAACAACTTCACGTACGTCCTTAGCATTAGGAGCCGAGTAATATCGACTTAATTGTCAAATTGTGTACTCTAAAATATAAATATTTAGTTATCTTCACATTAGACCAACATATTTAAAGCACATTAAGAAATATATATACATATTTGTAAAATATATGTATATATATACATATTTGTAAAATATACATTTTTTTGTCGTCTTGTAAAATATACATTTATTCGTAAATAATATACTATACGTATATGCATATACATATATATATATATATATAAAAATAAAGAAACATGTGTATAAAAGCTTGAACCCATCAACAAGCTTCATCACAAAAACCCAAAACCTTAGTATTATTTGTTTCATAAAAAAAAAAAGATGGGTTCCAAACTCATCTCTCTCTTTCTTCTTTTTCTTCCACTTCTAACAGTCACAATCTTGTCGGGAGCCGAGCAGGCCTTTGCTTCGCACAAGACTGTACTCCTTGTGAACGGCCACAACAGCACGGGTTCCAACGACGGTGGGATGTCGTCACTGAGAGGGAAGAAGCAGAGAAGAGCATCAGGATGTAACTTGTTCCAAGGCCGATGGGTGTTCGATGCTTCTTACCCTTTCTACGATTCGTCCACATGTCCTTTCATTGACGGCGAGTTTGACTGTCTCAAGTTCGGCCGACCAGACAAACAGTTCCTCAAGTACTCTTGGCAACCTGAGTCTTGCGCCATACCAAGGTTTCTACTTAATACACATAATTTACTATTAAACTTCACTCTCTCTATATGTTTTCTATATAGCTCAAAGTGTTTTAACTAAACAGTAAAATTGAGAAAAACCACAAGAATTTGTTGGAGGATATTTCGAAAATCTCACAATCTTTGCATGATTTAGCACAATAATTATTAATTTAAAATGTGTTTTTTCCTATATACACATTATATATTGTATAATTATTTGAAGTTGGTGTTGATGATATGTACTTATGTTTAAAGAAACGTGGGTTCTTTTTACAAATGAAAAGGATTGTTTATATCACTATTATAATAAAAGTAATTAAGTGGATTCTGTGATATCTAGAATAGTGAAAGGAGAGGTACCATCAAGGCATCAACTTGTGTTAAACTAAGTTAATAATACGTAAAAAATGCATGATGATGAATTGTTAATTACGTTATTATAGGTTCGACGGTGCGGCGTTTCTGAGGAAATACAGAGGGAAGCGAATCATGTTCGTGGGAGACTCACTGAGTCTAAACATGTGGGAATCGTTGGGCTGTATGATCCATGCGTCGGTACCAAACGCCAAGACCACTTTTACCAAGCGTACCCCACTCTCTTCTCTCACTTTCCAGGTCTCTTTCTTTCCTTAAAAAAAAATTATATATAAATAATCTGTGTTCTTTGGATAAAAACAAAATCTAATTATCAAACCTCACGACGAATAGTTGTCATTAACGTAAAATTGAACTGGCTGTCATTAATATTGAATGGTATTAGTCACGGACTATATAATATAATTCGTCATTTAAGAAAGAATGAAAAAAGCTGTTTTAGTGCTAATAATGCTTATTAAACATATGGTTGTTGGTGATCACATCCACTTGCTTATTATCTTTTGAAAACTTTATTGAATTATTTGATTCTTCAGCTACTAATTTTGATTATGAGAAAAGTGACGCATACGGATAGTAATATATTATTATTATTAAGTATAGAAAGATTCGATAGAACACTATAAACTTTTCTTATTTCTTGCAAACTTTGATATGTTTTTCTTCATTCGAAAGCTATTTTTTATCTTTACCAGAATTGTGCAAAGTCCTTTATCACATTACGAAACTGAAAACAATATGAAATGACTAGTCTACTTCACTTGATATGGACCTCGAAACTCTTTTTTCTTTTTATTTATAAATTAAAAATATAAATCGTACACTATTTTCTTACCACTATGCTATGAACTTTTGTCTCTTTTTATTTGTTCATAGTATTACTTTTAATAATTCAAAAATGTTTTACCAGAAATAACAATGAAAACAAATTAAAAAGGAACAAAATACGTAAAGGAAGTACACTAAACAACTCCAACAGTCCAACTTGTTCTTTCTTGTTCCCTCTGTCTACTTTATACTACTATTCTCATTGTTAAGTGAAACCTTTTTTCTTTCATTTAATAACTCTCTTCTTTATATTGGAAATTATATATTTTCAATAGTCTTTTATAAAAGTCTTGAATCTCGTTGCTTTTTTAATTGTTATACAAAAATACAGGAATATGGAGTGACGTTGAATCTATATAGAACACCGTACATAGTGGATATAGCGAAAGAGAGAGTAGGGCGTGTACTTAACCTTGGTGCCATCGATGGAGGTGCGGGTGTTTGGAAAAACACGGACGTTCTTGTTTTCAACTCTTGGCATTGGTGGACTCATAAAGGCCAATCTCAAGGGTCCGTGCCATAAATATAAACAACATATAAGTAACTTCATCATAACTCAATGTTGAATCTTCATTAATTTATCTTTTGTTGTTATTTGAATTTAGGTGGGACTATATTCGAGATGGGTCGTCTTTGGTAAAGGACATGAACCGTCTTGATGCTTTCTATAAAGGACTTAGCACTTGGGCTCGATGGGTTGATCAAAACGTCGACACAACGAAAACTCGAGTTTTCTTCCAAGGCATTTCTCCCACTCATTACGAGTAAGTCCATTATATTGCAATCGAGATCTAACTATGTCGCATTATTTTGTGGTTTGAGAAAATAACTTGGAAAAAACTAATGTGTTTTCTTGTGGGTGACAGGGGAAGGGAATGGAACGAGCCAAGGAAGAGTTGTAGTGGGCAAATGCAACCGTTGGGTGGATCAAGCTACCCAAGTGGTCAGCCACCAGCTGCAGGAGTTGTATCTAAAGTATTGAGTTCAATGAAAAAGCCAGTGTTCTTGCTTGACATCACCACATTGTCTCAGTTGAGAAAAGACGCTCATCCATCTTCTTATGGTGGCGATGGAGGAACAGATTGCAGCCATTGGTGCCTCCCCGGGTTGCCTGATACTTGGAACCAACTTCTCTACGCAGCGCTTTCCATGTGAAAGTGTTTTTAAGAATTTAAAAGAAAGTGAAAACAAAACACCTTAATTCTGTAAATTACAATTCTTAGAGGTGCAAAAAAGAATCTGACAGTTTCCTTTGGAGAGGAGTTTAAGTGAAGAAGACTACAACTACTAGATGCATAATGAAGATGGAAGATTTGTAAAGCGCCTTATCATTATTATTTTTCGTGTGGGAGAAACAAAACAATAAAAATCTTAAATCGTCTTAGTAGTGTTATATTGTTGTGTGATGCATCATTAGAAACAGATTAATAACAAAAGAGACATTCTCATTATAAGATCAAAGCTGTTCTGTAAGACTACCACAAACAGAGATGGCCATGACGAACCCTAGATTAACACTTGCTTCCACTAAGAGCAGTTCTGATTTGGGGGAAAACATTGAGATCACCTTTAAAATTTGAATCCTTTTTGCAAGAGGATTTGCACGCAGCTCATCTTCTCAATCTCTTTGTCTTTTTCCTTTTCTGCCTCTGTGTCCTTCGAGTTCATAACTATGGCTTTCACGACATCCCTCAAAGGAATCTTAAGTTTCTTCTTTCCCAACCTCTCATCATCTCTACGACCACTCCTCTGCTTCTCCGCCGCGACCTCAACGGTCGGATCTGTAGCATCCTCCTCCTCCTCCTCTGTGCTTTCCTCCGGGGAGACGAATCGAATCGCTTCACTCTCCACTGCAACCTCCTCATCAAATCCCGAACCGATTACACTATCCGTCTCTGAATCATCCGACGACGGAGGCTGAGATGCGGTTCCGTCGTTTACCTGTGGTGGCGATGGCGAGACTCCTCCGACGGAGGGATCGGAGTCTGGAGGAGGTTGACCTGGTACGGCAAAGCCACATCGCTGTAGATAAACCTCTTGAGACGCAGATACATCGAAGATCGAACTTATCTTCTTATTCCCTTTCATTTCGTTCTCTCTGCAAATCTTGTTTTTACTGTTTCATAATCATATGTATGCTTAACCTTTTAAAGCTATAGAACTTTTTAGGTTTTAAGGAGGGAAAAATTTCCCGCTCATTTTACAATGAACGCACCAAACTAAAACGATACATTCAGTTAGGAGAAGAGTCGAAAGAGTGTGTAACATTTTTTCCTCATAAGCCCATGTTTTTAACAGAAAAAATTGAGATATTGTTTGTTGATGCAAAGCCTAAGCCAAATTGGTTTGGACATCAAAAATATACAACTAAAATGTTCTACAGACGAGGATGAAGTCGGCTCGGGATGAAACAGACACACACAAGAAAGAAGAGACTAGTAGCCGACGTAAACTGCGACATTCACTATGTAGCAATCTTCGTTTTTATCACCCATTTCTTCGACTAGAACGCCGCTCGAGCAAATCAGTCCTCCATCCACCACTTCCACATTAACAATCTTCCCGCTTCATAGAGAAATGCAACCAACCGTTAAAAGAACGAATCCGACATCTCCACGATTAAGTAACACAAGATTGATGTTATCTAGTAGTACTATATAACATAGGATGGTGGTTCCATCTGAAATGTTTTGACATGAAATCTCAATCCAACTTCAAACTTCCAAAAACATATTAGTAATTCACATATCAACTCCAAGAACAAAGAACTCAAAGTATCTTCTGAGAAAGCCAACAACTTTGTTTAGGAACTCTATGGTAAAGAGGTTACTTATTAGGAGGGGGCAAACTTACTATGGGAAGGTAGACTTAACCTTGTCGAGATCAAGTTGGTGATGAAGAGAACGAGGCACTCCAAGCTTAATCTGCAACTTCATTTCCCCAAATGAAACTCCAGGAATCGAACCTTTCATCAACAACGCAATTTTTCAATTATACAGATCGTTTCAGAACAGATTCATACAGAGGAGGCGAGTGTTGTTTTTTTTTTTTTTTTTTGTGGGGTAAAA
>NC_025687.1:13491368-13492007 GCF_000633955.1 Camelina sativa | reverse complement strand
GTAAACCTCTCCTAAAAGCAGGAATCGAATTCGAAGAAATCGCATTTTTACAAGCCTTCATCGCCGCAGATGTCACGTCTTGCCTGTTTCGATTATTCCAAGATTTCAATAACCTCACAAACAACGCCCAAGTTTTTTATTTTATTTTTGAGAGTATGAGAAAAAAAAAACTGAGAGATATTTTTAACGTACCCGTGTTGATCGTAACCTACACCCATCTCAACGAACAATAGCTTCATCGTGTTGTTAGGAACACCGCCTGAAACTGTCTCCTTCGCCGTCGTCGTCTCCATAGCGCCGTCTCCTCTTGCCGTGACTTTGATCGAGCGTGAGATCTGAGATAACTGGTGGATAGAGAACTGCTTACTACGGGAAGAGAGAGAAAATGACCGCGACGGAGATTGACGGAGACGAAGATCGGCGCAGATTAGATGAATCGAATCAGAAATCAAAGAAAGAGACATTGAATTTGAACTATCTAGTGCTTAATTGGTTTGTTTTTTCTCTATAATAAAATTCTGGCACACATTTGAAATAAACGATAAGTAAGGGTGTCGTTTCCAAAACTCAAAATTTCAAACAAGACGACATCGTTTTAGGTGAAACTCGCTCTTTTCTTCTTCAAGCTAAAAAAAGGGG
>NC_025687.1:13466459-13491356 GCF_000633955.1 Camelina sativa | reverse complement strand
GAGAGAGAGAGAGCAGCAATAAACCCAGAAGGAAGAAACCCTTGAGCAACCTCCCTGCGAGAGAGAAGAACACTATCAATAAATTACACTCTTCCAGAATCGACATGTACGGTCTTCTCATTCTTCATCTTTGTTCCGAATCTTTTTGTTCACAATTATATGTACATAGGCGTGAATACATGTGTGTAGGTTCTGTTTTTCTACAAACCAACTGCGTATATACTATATAACTCACCTGCTTCGGTTTTTTTTTATTTTCTCCATCGCAGCTTCTTATCGAACTCTCGGAAAAAAAAAAATGTCAAAACAGTGTCCCGAAGATGCTAAACATATCGAAAAGCTTTATGAGTTTGACGAGCGCTTAAGCCAGTCTACGGACAAGTCTCAGGTTCTCCTCTATTTGGAATCAATCGTTTATGTTTGATTTAGTTGTTTATTGTGTTCCCTAATCGTTTCTGGTTTGAGAAGAGGGATTTTTTATTTTTTATTTTTGCTTCGGATTTGTGTGATTGATTTGTTTGGCTTGGTTTGTTTCTTGTGTTTTGACTGTGTGTTGATCGTTCCTCTATGATATATTGTCTCATGGTTTGCAGAATGTTCAAGACTATGAAGGGATTATTGAATTGTCTAAGACGAACATCAAGACCAAGCAGCTTGGAGCGCAGCTCATTCCACGCTACTTTAAGTTCTTTACTAGTCTCGCAACAGAAGCTTTTGATGCCTACATGGATATAATCGACGAAGTGGAAGTTGGGGTATGTACCTAGTGGTCCTGTTCTTCTTTACACATATATGGTTTTATCCTTAAGCAAAAAGTAGATGAAGGTGTGCTAGTGCATTTTAGATGAACTTTGTTTAATTTTTAAGGCTCAATTGAATAAATAAGTGAGGTTCTTATAGCTTGTTTTGATTTGACACACGAATTTGAGGTTAGTCAGTACTCACAGTTATTCTTATTTTTGAGAGATGAATCACCTGGTTCTGCACAATTCTTGGTTTTCTGCTTGTGATATCGTTCTTTTCTATAGAAAAAGTTATCATTTTCTTCTTATTTGTAGGTACGTGTTCAAGCCATCCGCGGGCTTCCATTGTTTTGCAAGGATACACCTGAGTTTATATCTAAAATAATCGATGTTCTTGTACAATGTCTCAATACTGGTATTTCTCAGATTTTTTTTTGTTATTTAGACCTTTTGATTTACTTAATTTGTTTTCATTATCTGACTCTGAGTAATATGATTCAAATAGAGGAATTGGTGGAGCGTGATGCTGTGCACAAGGCTTTCATGTCATTATTTCGGCAGGATAAAAAGGGTAATTTGATTTCTTCTGCGTGAAGATAACAATTCATCTTACACCCGTGATGCTACGTTGAGAAAATTAGTGAAAATTGTAGATATTTTGTTTTCAGTAGTGTTACTCTGTCCATCTTATAAAGCACGAAACTAAGTGTATAAATTACAGACTGCGGGTTGTGGCTTGCTCAAAATTTTAAGATGTACTGTATGTTGTTACTGATGGTTATTGTAGTACCCGAGCTGTTTCTTATGTTTAATTATTTTTACCTTTTTGTGTAGCATCTTTGACTGCATTGTTTAAGCATACCGAGGCCAGTCTTAGTACTGATGAGCAAATCCGTGAAAAGGTCTTACACTTTCTCAGAGATAAGGTCAGAGTCTTTTCTACATTTTTTTTCCATGTCTGAGGTTCTGCTATATTTTAGCTCGACTTAAGAAATTCATAACTCTCAAGTTAGCACTCTTTCCGCTTGCTACTTTGAAGAATGAAGTAGACTTATATAAATGGCATATAATCTTTGGTTCTATTGCTAAGACCAGGTACAAATACTGCCAAATCAACTTGAGTAGGTACTGGGTGTTAGCACATATTTAGTGGAGTCGTTCTTATTTTGGAAGTTTTGGAGAGTTTGTTTGTCATCAAGAAATATATCTTATAGAACAAGATGTAAAATGAAAAATTTCTGATTATGCAAGTTAACGGGAACGCAAGGAATCCCTTGGTAAGATTCTTTATATCTTATCCTAATTAATTGATTTTCTATTTCCATGTAGGTTTTCCCTCTTAAAGGAGAATTGTTAAAGCCTCAAGAGGAAATGGAAAGACATATAACTGATTTAGTCAAAAAGGTTAGAACATATCTTTGGCCACATGGAGTTTTTCTTTGTTCTATTTATCTGACTTTCTCTTTTTTACCCTTTTATGACGTTTTTTTTTATGCTTACAGAGCCTAGGGGATATAACTGGAGAAGAATTCAATATGTTTATGGATTTCTTGACAAGCTTGAGCATATTTGGAGGGAAAGCTCCTCAAGAAAGAATGCAAGAACTTGTAGAAGTTATTGAAGGACAGGCCGATTTGGATTCACAGTTTAATGTGAGTTTCTCATGTCACATTCTCCTGGGATTATTCTTCCTTTAATATAATGACAGTAATGATTATTCGTCGTTAGCTGGGAATAAAGTTTGCTAATCGTTTGCATGTTAAAAGGATACTTGTCCTAGCATAGACTTCACCCTCTCTCGACGAAAACCTTATAAATGATATACAATCTGTACATGTGCAACTCTTACATTTGTTAGTCGTCGTTGTATATCTTACATGTATGTTTGATGCGAGGTCTCATTGGTAGTATGTGAGCAAGTTGCCTTTAGATTTTCATATAGTCAGGATTTTTTGTAGTCCAGTATATTGCCCAGTCTAGAAATGGACATAGGGAATGGTCAACAGTTGTCTTGATGCATATCTAGCTGCGTCATAAAATTTGATAGCATTTGTTATAATTACCATGGGAATATCTACTATAATTTTACATTAGTAAGTCTTTTAACCGTAGTATTGTGATAGACTGATAGTAAAGGTTGGAATTATAAACTTTTGAAATTTTATTAGATGATTTCATTATTGTGCCACACAACTACTTCTAATGTCCAAATATTATTCTCCCAGGTTTCAGATACAGATCATATTGATAGGTTTATATCATGCCTGCAAACGGCTCTTCCTTTCTTTGTGGTATGGAATCAGAATTATTGCTGCAGAGCACTTGGATATTATATACTTGAGATGCTTTAACGTTTATTAATACTAACTTCGTCCTCTTCTCTTCCTAACAGAGAGGTGCCCCAGGTACCAAGTTTCTTAACTACTTGAACATGAATATCATGCCTGCTTTTGACAAGGTTCGTTACATATTACTTTATGTGTTTGACTGTAGTTTTTTTCTGTGCATGATCTCTTGGATTCTCTTGGGCATAATAAGAATAGACTAGTGAATGGCATGAAGTCAAATCTGAATTACTCTCTCGCATGTAACTGTTTTTTTGTTCATACAGAATATTGTCACCTGTCTATCTTTTTCACTTGTCTATCTTTTTCCTTCATTTGGTGAATCTATATTAACTCCAGGCATGAGCATTGTTTGTCAGCATAATATTTACCAAATTCTTTTATTCTAGCTGTCAGAAGAGAGGAAGCTTAATTTGCTCAGAGCTCTTGCTGAGATGTCACCATACACAACAGCTCAGGTAGCACGTCAGATGCTGCCCTCAATAGTTCAGCTCTTACAGGTACCTTTTTAGCACCATAATTTATGTTGTCTCCACATCTTTTATAGCTAATATATAGACGCAGTAATTATTACTTATAATCATTTTTCTGGTGTATATTCTACGAGAGTCTCTAATTTTGAATATAAACTCTATTTACTCTTGTACATTCGCTTTCAGAAATATATGCCTGCCAGGAAAACTGGGGAAGAAATGAACTTCACATATGTGGAGTGCCTATTATTCGTGCTTCATCACTTAGCGCACTAAGGTAGTCTAACTATCTCTAGTTGCTTGGCCAGGTCTCTTTTTCGTCCTTCTTACTAATGTGTGTTCTGTTAAATATATAGGCTCCAAATGCAACAAACAGCTTGTGCGGGTACAAAATAGTGACTGGACAGCCATCAGATAGACTTGGGGAGGACTTTTCAGAGTTTCACAAGGAATTCACTGAGAGGTACAGTGGATAACAGTAGTATGACATTCTGTTTTTGGTAATTTGTTTCAAAGCACTGTTTTCATTTATAAAAATGGACGTTACAGATTGACCAGTGTTGAGGATCTAACCAAGGCAACGATGAAGAAACTGACTCAAGGAATGTCTGAGCACAACAAAGCCATGTCAGCTGCTAAGACAGATGAAGAGAAGTCAATCGTGGTGAGAGCATTAAATTCTCACTCCTTTATCCATTCCATCTCGTCATTTTTTTCCTGGCTTAATGTAACCGAAGCTGTTTTCAGAAAACAAGGAAGCAAAATACAACAACTGGACTCAGGACCTGCAATAACATATTGGCAATGACAAAAGTGAGAAACAGAGAGCCATTTCTTCTTTCTCTTTCTCGTCCTTTTTTTTCTCTATGTAACTATATAAGGCTGATTAATAGATTAAGCGTGTTAGGCAAATTTAACCGTCCTGGTATGTTGCAGGTGTTGCATGCAAAAGCGCCTTCCTTCATTGGAGACACCAGTATTACCCTTTCATGGAAAGAAGCCACTAAGCCGTTAGCCTCCTCAACGACACCAGCTGGGTACAAACCAAACCTACCGAATCTTCAATATTCTTTTGGTCTTGAATCAGCTTTTCTTGTGTTCCAAATGTTGAAAAACTTAACGTGTTGTTTGGGTCTCATTTGGATACCACAGAGGGAAACGGCCTGCAAATGGAGCCGTTAACAATGTGGGTGCAAAGAAGGCACGTGTGCAGAGTCATCAGGTTGTGAACAAAGCATCGGAGGGAAAGTCATACGGTGGTGGTAGAGGCAGTCACGGAGGTCGAGGCCAGGGAAGACGGGGTGGTGGTGGAGGCCGTGGCCGTGGAAGAAGAGGCTACTGGTAATTGTTTTCTTAAAAGGAATGAGTCGCTAACTAACACTCCTTTTTTTTACTTCCCCGGTTCTTGTATAACAACAGAGTATCTTTGTCCTTTTTGTCCGTAGAAATTTTGGATTTTAAGAAAGGTCCTAACATTGGACAAACAAATTTGATCTCTTTGATTTTCGTTTTTCATGACTTAATCATTGTTTCATTATTACTATTACTTTATGACTTCTTCTCAAGGTATCCCTATATGCGAAGTGGTATCCCTATATAAGAAGTCAACGGTCATTTTAAATTCTAATGGCACAAAGTTGGATATCTAATCACGTTAAATTTCTAATATGAAAAGATTATATTTATTCCCTAATAATATTCTTAATTCAACTTGCCTCCCTCCATGTTATCTATTTATATACATTCGACGAGTCTCGTTGTCAACAGTCAACACACATACTTCCTCTCTCTCTCACACACAGTTTCCTTCCAATGGCACAACTGGTTCTGTTCCTGACTTCTCTCTTTCTAGCCTCGATCGTTGGTCTGAACTGTCGTGTTCTCGGCCCTGCAGAGTCTGAGAACAACCCGATATTGATGGTCTCTTATGGTTTTAACAATCAAGAAAATATTATCAGTCTTGAACCTCCCAAGATTAACGAATCTCTAACCAGAGGAGCTTGTGTACACGTATACGGATTCCTTCCCTGTACAGAAAATGTCATTGGCTATGCATTCCAAGTCTTCTCCTTCGGGTCTTTGTTGATCGTCGGCGATTATTTTTTGTCCAAAGGAAGAGCAGAACTCTTAGATATTTTTGAGGTCGGTTTATATGGCGGTATCATCTTCCCTCTTCTTAAAATCTTCCCTATAATCGCCCTTATGCTCGGTAAGTCTCACTCTTTAAGCATTTTTCAGAATTCTTGGATCCTTGTTTTGTGTATCAAAAAGTTTCTTCATTTGATATTGGTTTTGCTTTTTTAGTAAATGGACTATCCACAAGCCCTGAAGTTGATCAGTCAATGATTGTTGATTTCGTTGGAGCAACGGTTGGATCATCGGTCTTTGCTCTGACAATTCAGTGGGGTGCTTGTATCATTTTCGGTACTACGGGAGTTTTTGATACTGGTTATGATCAACTGGTTCAAAAGGAAAAGGTAAATATTGCAAGTTTGTTCAAAAGTTCCAAAACTTAGCAAACAATTTCATGGTCTGATACCCTGATGGAAACTGGTATGTAACAAATTCTTACAGAATCCATCGAAGCCAAGGCCAGGGCTGTTAAAGAGACTTCTTGGTGGGTAACATGACGGTGAATTAATATTGTTTTTGGTAGTTTCTGCAGATTTATGACCCTTCTTCGGATTATTTTTCAATCTGCAGTATCAAGTGTGGAAACAGATTCAAGAACCAAGAAAGGCGCGCGAATCATGCTTCTCACATTAATACCTTTTCCTCATTGTGCAACTTTCAGAGCTATTTGATTCACGATCTTGGAGACACATTATTGTTCTAATGACGCTGATAGTTTCAAGTTCCGCAACTCTTTTGCTCTTGGCTCTCTCGGTATACATACATATGTATTAGAACTCTAGAGCCATGTCTTGTTAAGCTCAAGATCTTGTGTCTAATCTTTGCAATTTATGGATCTCTCTGCAGCTTTTGGATACAAGTGGACAAAAGAAAAGCTTGGATAAAGCGAGGTTTGAGCTCATGTCTGAAGTTAAAAAGAAATTGCAGAGATATTCGCTTAAACGCATTCTGCAAGATGGAAAACTCACTAGGGAAAGCTTGAAAAAGTAAACCATTCTCTTGATTGAGTATATATTTGCTTTTGTGTTGTTTCTTGTTTCTTTAATAGCAAACTAACTGATTTTTAAACTGCAGTCTGTTTGAGAAATTCGACAAGGATAAAAATGGGAAGATTGAAATCTCTGAACTAAATGAATTTACTGTGGAGTTTGGAAAACTTGGGAAACTGATGTGCGATATGAATGCACTTGCGAAACATGTGCTACAAGAGTTTGATAAAGATAACGATGGTATGGTAAACGAGGATGAATTCGCTATGGGAATCACTAGATGGCTGAAAAAACGAAAGGCCGGTTTGGTACCTTGCGCTGTAAGTTTACTGTTTACAAAAGAAGAAAAGACTGTTTGTTCCATTTCTCTTATGTGGTCTCCGTTAATATGACACTGGAAATGCTGTGTAGGCGGCAGATGTTGCTCCGAGTTTGAAGGTGGAAGCGAAGAAGAAAAGTGTTGGTTATACGTTGATGATAGCTACAATTAAAGTCATTGTAGGAATCTTAGTTGTTGTGTTTCTTGCAAAGCTTTTCATGATGAACATCGCGCTCTTGTCTGTATCAGCTGGAGTCCCTTCTTTCTATGTCGCTTTCGCAGTGATTCCGTTGGCTAAAAACCTTAAGAACTCTTTGTCTCTTCACTTCTGTTCCAAGAAAGAAAAGCAAGAAGCAGCATCTCTCACGTTTTCACAGGTACACATCATATTATTCATATCATCTTGTTGCGCTTAATCTTGATTTTTTTTTTCGGGTTCAGATCTATAGGGATGTTACAATGAACACAATTTGATGGGGATGTCGATCATCTTAGCTATCGTGTACGCGAAAGGATTGGCATGGAATTGCTCAACAGAAGTTCTCATAGTTGTGTTCTTCGGTCTGATAGTAGGCGTCCCGGCCTCTATCACTTCGACTTATCCCTTATGGGCAAGCCTCATAGCCTTCGGTTTTTACATTATCCCTTTCATACTCATCGCTCACCGCTATTCCTGAGGCAGTGAGACTCAGAGTGTAATTGTCTTTTGTTTCCTTGCTTCTTGCTTTGTCCATTTATGATTGTCTTCAATGCATGCATTTCAATGTCTCATATCGTAAAGGAAAAAATCTACAGAGAAAACAAAATCTTTGTACATCGATACACAGCTATCTTTCCACGCAAGTAACTCTAGTACGGTACTTGTTCTTCTAAGGAAATATAGAACTTCTATTTCTAAGACCCGGTTGTCATGTGATATGTCTAGTTCAACTCTGATAAACCAAACCTGGCCTTGGTTTCTACATTGACATATAAGGTTCAAAGTTGTATAATAAAGTTTTCAGTGTTATTTTTTTTTTAACTTAATAATTTGTATAATGAAGTTTGTTGGTTGATTCACACTTTAAAGTAGGAAATTAAAAGTGTGCTGAAACAATCTTAATTTAACTAGTCAACAGTCATAGAACCAATATATTAAGGGTATATTAATCACTTGCTAATGATAGAGAGGTGTCTATCACTCACGTTCTTTAAAGATCAGAGTCAATAATTCTTTTTTTTTTTAATATATATTCCCTCTATCAAAATAGTTGATTTCTAGGAGTTTCACACAAATTAAGAAAAATATTGAATATTTAGCTATAAATGCATTTTTTATTTATAAAAATATATTTTCATAACTATCAACCAATAGTAATTCATCAAAATTTAAATTCTAATCAATAATTTTTGAAAATTACAATTTCTTAACATTAATTAGTAAAAAATTACAGAAAATCAATCTTTGTGATATAAAATTTTTTTCTAGAAAATCAACTATTACGATACAGAGGACGTATAATATTAACCTCAGTTTCGTCAATTTTAAAATGATTGTTGTTAGTCAAATTTTTAAATATGAAGCTCAGCTTCATCAATATTATGAACCTTAAAAAAGTCTTTCCTTAGATCTTAGAAAAAGTCTTTCTGTATTCTATATTTGTACTATCATATTGTTCAAAAACCTCGAGGCTCTTCACATTATAATAAACTGAAATAATAATCACATGCTAATAGTAATATTTAAGAGAGGTGTATTATTCATTTCACGTTCTTTAAAAATCAGACTCAATAATTACATGCTTAACTTTAAAAATTATTGAGTCTGAATTTTAAAGAACGTCTCTTGTATGCTAAACCTTTGTTTATTCTATTACGACAAAAACTACTCATCGCTTAGTTTCCATGTGTGTGTATATATATGCGCGTAAGAAGAGAAGGATCGGAACCAAACGACACGTTAAAAACTCTGTGTCAAGTTTACTTCCATGGCACGTCTTCCTCTGTTTCTGTCTTTTCTTCCTCTATTAGTTTTGATCTCTGGAGTGAACTGTCGTGTTATAAGCAGTGCCGGCTTAACTAGGAGGCGGACAGTGCGACCGCCCCGAGTACATAGATTAAAGGGACATATACATATAAGAAAATGGGCACCAAAAAAAATTTGTAAGTTAAAAGGACACAAAAAAATATTTGTAAGCTAGAAATGGCACAAAACAAATATATATATAAACCAAAAAAATCCAAAAAAAAATAATAAGTTTTTTAATAGATAAAGGGGCATTTTTTTTTTTTGCCCAGGGGCATGTAATATGTTTAAGCCGGCACTGGTTATAAGTTCCGTGTCTGAGGATAATAACTCGATCTTGGATCTTGGTCTCAGTGGCTGAGCCAGCAATTTTGCTTACCTGTGTCATGTATGTTAATATTAATTAAATCAGGATGTGTCTTAAAAAGAAAGAAAAAAAATGATATATCAATGAACATTTCATATATTTTTTTTTTCAACCTAACATTAATTAAATTAAAATAAAACTCCTAGATTGGTTGCCTAAACTGGAGGAAAGTTGTTTACAAAAATCGTATCCGACAATAACAATCTAGAGGAAAGAACTAAACAATCCGCCTTCACATTGGACGTCCTTGAGATTTTGGAGAGGGTGAAAGGAGGCAAGGAGGCACTAAGCACCTGGAACTCATCAAGAAGCGTAGAGAAAGCTGGCCACTCTTCCGGGACTTGCACCATCGAAATTAACTCTGCAGAATCCGTCTCGAACCTCTGGCAATCAATGCCACTAGAAATGATACACTCCATCGCCCATAATAATGCTTCCAGCTCCGAATGGAGTGGGGACGCACTGCGACGTTGACATCTGGCACCCAAGACTAAAGTCCTATTTTCCTCATCACCACACCACCATCCTAAACCTGAGTCCACCCAAGAACATTTCAGATTTTTTTTTAACAATAATGAAAAAAATGATATTATAGAGATTTCTGGTAAACAAAAATGGAAAGAGCATTATGGTTAAGTGGCAAAATAAATATGCATTGTGTCAAGAATAGATCATATAACATGGGTGTCATTGTGAATATTTTAAAGCAAAACATCTAATTATCTAGAAAATTTATTCTATAATTAAAAAAATATATAAATGTCATGGGTGTCAATTGACATCCCTCTTTGTACGTTGCCTCCTCCACTGTTGGTCTCCCATGGAGTCAAAGACGGATCCAGCAACGAGTTCCTCAGTCTTGCTCCGCCAAATCTCACTTCCGAGAATGCTTGTGTTCATGTCTTCGACTTTCTGCCTTGTGCAGAAAATATTGAAGGCTATGTCTTCCAAGTTTTCTCCTTTGGCTGTCTACTGATCATCGATGAATACTTTTTGTCTAAAGGAAGATCTAAGCTCTCTGTCATCTTTGAAGTCAGTTTCTTTGGTGGTATCATCTTCCCTCTCCTTTTAATGTTTCCAAGAATCGCCCTTATTCTCTGTAAGTCATCTCTTTTCTTGTGAATACAGTGACACCAAAAAGATTTTGATTTGATTGTTATACAAAAAGGCTTAAAAAGAAAACAAAAACCAAAAGAACATCTTCTTCTCTTCAATCTTCTAAACTCCGACCAATCTTTTCTTACGTGTTCTAGGAGTCTTCTTTCAACTAATTTTTTTGCCTCTCTATTTGCCTCTAGTAGATAGGCTATCCTGGGATCAGTAGGAGGAGTTTCTTCTCCTTCATCAATGAGAGCTCTCATACTGTTAATTTGTAGAGATAAAGACCTGCTAAAATTCACATCTGCTGAAGACTTGGCCTATAACAACGGAGAATGACGAATTAGGGAGAAGACAAAATAAATGCAAATGGTTATTTATATGGTTTTTCCTTTTTCACGATAATTTGTTTTCGAATCATCAAATTATATATGTTCTATAATTTGTGCACTATTAGTTCGAATCAATACTGACTCTGTCTTTCAATTCCAACTACTATATATATTTAAATAATACCTTAATTAGAACAATACTTTTCTTTTTTTTTTTAATTTAGTGCTACCATTGCACCCTTCATTCTTTGTCTTCTTCAAATTTCATGTCGAGCATGTTTTTGTTTAAAGTCCTAGGCCGGTTATAACGCCACTATGTATAAGTTTTTGATGAATCAAGTTGAGAATCAAACTTGAGACCTCCACAAATTTGAACATGTATTGTAGCCACTGCACCACGTCAAAGTTTTGATATTACAATACCTTTTAATTTATATAAGGTAATAAAAATTAAACTAAAAAACCTTATATATTTAGACAAAAATACCAAAATATTTTAAATAAACCAAATATCTTGAAATTTTTAGATATATTTGTTAAATTATAATCAAATTTTATTTAAATAGTATTTTTTAAAAAATATATTACATTGTTTTGGATACCCGGAACCGAACCGAAAATAATTAAAACCGAACCGAATCCGAACCGAAATAGTAAATTAACCGAATGGATCCTAAACTCCTATATCCATAATAACCGGAACCAAATGGATACATCCGGAACCAAACCGAATACCCAAACAGGACTAGTGTCATCAATATTGTCAACTAGGCATGGGCATAAAATGTCTTTGTTATTCTTTTTTTACAGCAAATGTCTATATTATTCTATATTTCTGTTATATGCTCAAACAACTCAAAGGTCTTTACATTTGTGATAATAAAGCCTATATAATTATAATAACATGCTAATAATAATTAGAGAGGTGTACCATTCCCGTTTCTTTAATTAGAAATAATTTAGGAAGTCAAGTTTTTAAGTATTAAGCTCAGCTTCATCAATATTATCAATCTTTTTTTAAAAAAGTCTTTCCTTAGATCTTGAAAAAAAAGTCTTTCTGTATTCTATTTTGTATCATATTGTTCAAAAAACCTCGAGGCTCTTTACATTATACAAAACTGAAATAAGAACAACATGCAAATAATTCATTTCACGTTCTTTGAAAATCTTACTCAATAATTTTTAAAGATAAGTTTTTGAACCTTTGTTTATTCTATTACGACAAAAAAACGTCTCGAAGCTACTCATCGCTTAGTTCCCATGTGTGTGTATATATTTATATGCGCGTAAGAAGAGAAGGATCCGAACCAAACGACTCATTAAAAACTCTGTTTCAAGTTTACTTCCATGGCACGTCTTGCTCTGTTACTGTCTTTTCTCCCTCTATTAGCTTTGATCTCTGGAGTGAACTGTCGTGTTATAAGTTCTGTGTCCAAGGATAATAACTCGATCTTGGTCTCCGATGGAATCAAAGACGGATCCAGCAACGAATTCCTCAGTCTTGATCCGCCAAATCTCACTTCCGAGAAAGCTTGTGTTCATGTGTACGGGTTTCTGCCTTGTGCAGACAATATTGAAGGCTATGTCTTCCAAGTTTTCTCCTTTGGTTGTCTACTTATCATCGGTGAATACTTTTTGTCTAAAGGAAGGTCTAAGCTCTTTGTCATCTTCGAAGTCGGTTTCTTTGGTGCTATCATCTTCCCTCTCCTTGTAATGTTCCCTAGAATCACCCTTATTCTCTGTAAGTCATCTCTCTTCTTCTGGATACATATATATTTGAGTACTACAACTTCGTACCATAATCATGTCTTATTTGGGGTTTTGGTTACAGCGACTGGACTAATGGGAAGCCGCGAAATGGCAAACTCGATGGTGGGTAATAACGTTGCAGTTACTGTGGGATACTCTGTCTTTGCTTTGACAGTGCAGTGGGGAGCTTGTGTTGTCTTTGGCTTGCCTGGTTTTAGCTCAGATCAGTCCATAAGAAATGGAGAAGTCCAGAGTATAGCTTCTGTAAGATCTTCTTCTTCTTCTTCGTCGTCTTCTCTTTTGAGTGTATAGAATCATGAAGTGATTTGTATAATTTGATACAGGGCACAAAGAGTCCAAGACGAAATGGTATCAGGAACAATCTTATTAAGAAACTTGTTGGTGAGTTTAAATCTCTTACAGATTTTCTCATTCTTTATCTTTCAAGAATCTTAAGTGCAGCCTATTTTGTGATCCTATGCAGGAGCTAGCGTAAAGGCAGATCCTAAGAACAAGAAAGCAGCTGGGATTATGCTCTTGACATTATTTCCCTTCGTCTTGGTCACCTTTTCAGAGACATTTGACTCAGAATCTTGGGATGACTCTATCGTTTTGATCACTCTCTTATTCTCTGGTTCTGCAACTGTTCTTTTCTTTGTTTATTTGGTATGAGGCTTCTCCAAAAATTATCTAAGATTCATTTTTTTTTTAATTTGCCTACTTCGATCTTTAACCCTTTTTTTGTTTGGGCAGTATTTTGACAAAGCAGACCAAGTGAAGAGCTTAGATCACGCGAGGTTTGAGCTCATGTCAGAAGTTCATAAGCACTTACAGAATTTTTCCCCTCAAAGCCTTATAAGAGATAAACAACTAAGCAAAGAGAGCTTAAAAAGGTGTGTTATATCCACTTTATCATTGTTATTTTTGTTCTGTTATTGTATTCTTAGCTTACCGGTTTATTACTTGTGCAGTTTGTTTGAAAAAATTGATGTCAACAAAGACGGAAAGATTCAAGTTTCAGAGCTAAAAGATCTGACGGTGGAGTTTGGGGTGTTGGGCAGAATGAAGTGTGACATACATGAGCTTGCCACTACATTGCTTGCTGATTTCGACAGTGATAAAGATGGTGAGATAGATGAGACTGAATTCGAGAAAGGGATCGAAAAATGGCTGAGACAGTACAAATTCACAGTCGATAGCACCGAGTCACAAAGAGAGTACCAAGATGTAAGTACATAACATTCTTCTCAACCCCTTTTTACCTGTTTAATGATCAGATTAAGAAATCGAGAAAGTGTTAATTGCAGGAGGATGAGGCAGTATTGAAGATGGTAAAAACAAACGAATGTCTTTTTACTAAGTTACTGACAAAGAGAACCTTCAAAGCTGTCACTGAAGTCATTATTGGGATTCTTATTGTCAGCTTTCTTGCAAAGCCTTTCATGATGAATATCGAACTTTTGTCGGTATCAGCTGGAGTTCCTTCCTTCTATGTTGTCTTTGCAGTGATCCCTTTGGCAAGAAACCTAAAGAACGCTTTGTCTGCTCACTTCTGTCGCAAGAAAGACCAAGCGAGAATCACATCCGATATATTCTCCGATGTTAGTTTTATTGAGACTCCATTAATTAACCGATATTATCTGTATGGCTTTATCATAGCTCAAAAGTAAATGAGTTTTGTTGTCATTTTTTTTGCAGATATACAGAGATGTTACACTAAACAATCTGTTGGGGATTACAATTATATTGGCGATTGTGTACTTGAGAGGATTAACTTGGGATTACTCAACAGAAGTTCTCATTATTGTGATTGTTGGCCTCATAATAGGGGTACCAGCTTATGTGAGATCAACTTATCCATTTTGGATATGTGTCTTGGCTTTTGCTCTCTACTTCTTCTCCCTTGTCCTTATCTATCTCCATTCAAATCTCTAGACAAGAACGAAACTTCCACCTTCAATGAATGAGCAGTGAACCTTTCCAAGAATTCTTCTCTCACGATTTCATATTTTTCCTATTTTGATCCCAATCCACTATGTATTTCATTTTTTTTTGTCTGCGTTGTATGTTTATAAGCTATTTGATGCTAAATGGGAAATATATAAATTTTTTGATATGTCCCATGTTTAGCCTGTTTACAAGTTTGTTTTCTACACTTTTTCATCATTTAGAATTGCATTTAGACATTTCCTAAGAGATGTTTGCATGCATTATTGTTCCTTTTGATACTTTGGATCGGAGGTGTACCTAGAAGCAGAGGAGTTTAGAGATGAATTGAACTAATTAAGGAGAAGACAAACAACAAGAGGACAAAAAAAACAAAAAAAAACTTAGAGCTCAAAGGATGGACAGAAAGGAGGGAGAAGTTTTGAAAACTTTCTTTCCGCGCAAGTAACTCTGATACGGTCAATGTTCTTCTAAACAGCCACTGTTGTATTTTTCGATGATTTGTATCGGCATTTGGTTGAATGAAATTTAAGTTTCCTGAACAAAGACACCGTAATTTCATTCAACCAAATGCGGTTGATTTAAACATATTGAAACCTTGAGGCATTCATTTCCGTTTATGTACAACGGTAATAGTGCTTTAGATGGCAGTTAGGACAATTTCAATTCTTGGCTCTACTACCTTAATTCAAGGGTTTTCTCTGTTATATTTGACATAGGTTTATTTAAAGTTAGAATGTTTGTATTTTCTTAATCAAACATACTATATTGGTTGTGAATGTTCAAATTTAATTCCGTGTAATTGACCTGGATAACTTGGGCCAGTTGGCCTCTCTCATATAGTCATATATTATATTTGGGATTAAGGTGATGTAATGGAGAGTTTTACACCTTAAACTAAGCGCACTACTTAGTTACTTAAACCAAATTTCAAAAGTCAATACTCTATAGTCCTAACTCCTAAACAAATATATATTACCTACCCATGCCAAGCATTATTGGGAAGCTGTAACTCACGTTCTGAAGTATAAAACCAATTATACAGAAAACAAAGTCTTTATTTAGTTAGCAATTTAGCAAGAGCTAATCGTGATCACTTGATCAACTCAAGGGAGTCTTTCTTTATTCGATGATGTAAAAACTAGACGGTGAGAAATTGCTACAGTAAATTAGTTTTCGCTTAGTTTCTTTGGTGTATAAATGTGTTCAAGTAAGAAGAGACG
Source organism: Camelina sativa (assembly GCF_000633955.1). Classification (NCBI taxonomy): domain Eukaryota; kingdom Viridiplantae; phylum Streptophyta; class Magnoliopsida; order Brassicales; family Brassicaceae; genus Camelina; species Camelina sativa. The sequence continues at coordinate 13,475,633 of NC_025687.1, read as the reverse complement.
CATACAACAAAACTGCTCGTTAAAATCTCTGTTTTAAGTTTACTTCCATGGCACGTCTTGCTCTGTTTCTTACTTTTCTCTCTTTAGCTTTAACCTCTGGTGTGATTTGTCGTGTTCTGAGTTCTTCCTCTGAGAAAAACTTAACCTTGGTCTCCGATGGAGTCCAAGACGGATCAAGCTACGAGTCTCTCAGTCTTGATCCGCCGAATCGCGTTTCCAAGAACGCGTGCATTCATGTCTACGGGTTTCTTCCATGTGCAGATAATGTTGGAGGATATGTCTTTCAAGTTTTCTCCTTTGGTTGCCTTTTGATGATCGGCGAATACTTTTTGTCTGAAGGAAGGTCTAAGCTCTTTCTCATATTCGAGGTCGGTTTCTATGGCGGAATCGTCTTCCCTCTTCTTAGAATGTTCCCAAGAATCGCTCTTATTCTCTGTAAGAAACCAATCATCTCATATTTTTGTGGATATTTTGACTGCAATAATGTATGACTCTAAAACAAGCTTGTAATGATGATCTCAGCGACTGGATTGATGGGAACACGAGAAATGGCAAACTCGATGGTTGGTAATACCCTTGGAGTTACAGTTGGATATACTGTGTTTGCTCTGACGATTCAATGGGGAGCTTGTGTTGTTTTTGGTTTGTCTGGTTCTGATCGAAAAGTTGATCAGGTCGAGGAGCCAATGACTCCTGTAAGATCTTTTAATTTCTCCTTGTAAATTTCGTAGAAGCATGAGATTGTTTAGTGAACTCTAATGACTTTCAATTTCTTACAGACTCTAAGGTCTCCAAGTCGAAGACATTCCAGAAAGAAGATTTTGAAAAGCCTTTTTGGTATATTATAATTTCTTACACCATTTTATTTTGCTAATTAACACTGAACCTTGATGAATATAATTAGCAATAAGCAATAACAATTACACAAACCATTTATTTCGTTTTGGTTTCTAACATTTTTTTAGTTAAAAATTTTCACAACATTTGGTCATCTTTGTTTGTCTTTCTTAAATCCTTTGGGATAGATTTTCTATAAATTTTTTGTTTTCCTAAAAATTTTATACTACAAAACCTTTACATGAGCAAATTAACCATTTATATTTTTGGGGTTTGTTGTCTACAGGAGCTAGCGTAGAAGCAGATCCAAAGAACGCAAAAGCAGCAGGGATTATGCTCTTGACAATACTGCCCTTCATAATCGTAACATTTTCAGAGATGTTGATTCACAATCTTGGAAGGACCTTATCGGATTGATCACTCTCATAATCTCTGCTTCTGCTACTGTTGTCTACTTTACTTATTCGGTATGATCTTATGAGCTGCCAAAATTGACATATTCATTTTTGCCTAGTCTCTTTAGTCTTGTTTGTCAAACTTCCGCAGTATTTTGATAAAGTGGACCAAGAGAAGAGCTTAGATCACGCGAGGTTTGAGCTCATGTCAGAGGTTCATAAGCATTTGCAGAGCTTTTCACCTAAAACCCTTTTGAGAAATGGACAACTAAGTAAAGAGAGCTTGAAAAGGTTATGCAACAACTGTTAGTTTCATTTTTATTGCTGAGTTTTATGAGCTCTAGGTCTCTTCTAACTTCCGATGTGGAATCCTAACATTTATTCCGCTTATTGTAGATTGTTCGATAAACTTGATGTAAACAAAGATGGAAAGATACAGATTCTTGAGTTGAAAAACATGAGGGTTGAGTTTGAGAAATTGGGGGGAATGAAGTGTAATGCAAATGAGCTTGCTACTACATTGCTTGAGTATTTCGATAGAGATAAAGACGGTGAAATAGACGAGAGTGAATTCGAACTAGGAATTGCTAACTGGTTGAAACATTACAAATTCACCTTTGACAACCCCGCGTGTCAAAGTGATGAGAACCCTTCTGTAAGTAACTAACATCTTCCGTCCGAATGATTCTATTTAGGTTTTCTTCTGATTAGTGTAAATCACTTGCAGGAGGAGATTGGGGTCTTGAAGGTGGAACAAGCAAAAGAAAGCTTTTTTGCTAAGTTTTTCTCAAAGAGAACATTAAAAGCTTCCACTGAAGTCATTGTAGGAATCATGATTGTCATGTTCCTTGCAAGACCTTTCATGATGAACATCGAGATTTTGTCCGTATCAGTTGGAGTTCCTTCCTTCTATGTCGTCTTTGCTGTGATCCCATTGGTTAGAAACTTAAAGAATGCTTTGTCTGCTCACTTCTGTCGCAAGAAAGACAAGGCCAGAATTACATCAGATACATTCTCTGAGGTTAGTTTTGTTCAAACTTCATTAATTAATGAAACTTAAAACTTAACAGTTAATGAGTTTTTTTCACCTTTTCTTTTCCTTGTAGATATATAGTGATGTTACAATGAACAATCTGCTTGGAATTTCATGTATACTGGCGATCGTATACGCGAGAGAATTGACTTGGGATTATTCTACTGAAGTTCTCATTATTGTGATTGTTGGATTTCTAATAGGCATACCGGCTTACGTGAGAAAGACTTACCCGTTTTGGATATGCTTATTGGCCTTTACTCTTTACTTTGTCTCTCTTCTCTTGATCTATCTTCATTTCTCAAGTCTCTAGACAAGAATTTGTAACACAAAAAAAAACAGTTCCCAATCTCTTACAATTTTAAATACTTGTGCTAAGTCAATTTATTGTTATAAATCCTTGCATAACATTTGGAGATTGTAAACTAAAGTTTGATTTTTTGAAGTTAAATATGTCTCACTTGTACTGTCTTTCGATTGTCAATCTTTATTATTATTTTTTTTTTTTTACAGATATATCTTTATTATTCTATACTATATGTTAAAAAAAACTCGAGGGTCTTTACATTATGATCATAAACCTATATAATAGTAACATGCTAATAACATTTAGAGAGAGGTGTACCTCTCCTGTTTTTAAATCTCCTCTTTATTAATTTGGAAGTACAATATAAAATTAATCTTAGTAATAAATTGTTTTAAATTGCCACTAGAAAAATAGGTTTTAAAGAACAAATTAATAATATACACTAAGGGTAAAAATGTCAAATATGGATTTATGCAAAATTAAATTATAAAAACGAATATATATATTATGAAGTTTCAAAAATAAATAACCGATCAAAATCAACATATCTAACTTACCGTATAAATTTGTTATTAATCAATAATCATTATTTAGTGTGTTTTGATTATTAAGTATAGCAATTTGGTTTGATTAGGAAAAAATATGTATAGGAATTTGTATGTGGTTTGATGTAGTGTGGTGGTAAAGTATTTCTATATTTGAGTGAAAGCTTCACGTTTAGATTCCCTCCCTAATGACAGCTGGAAGATGATTGATGTGTTGAGATATTAAAGGGAAACAAAACAAAATAAAAAATCAAACTTACCTCACGCGTGATGAGTTTGCACAAAAAATGCAGACCTCTTTGAAGTAATTAACTAGTTTGTGAAAATTACAAAATAATATTACATTTTAGCTGAAGAAGAATATACGATTAAAATAGAAAAAGTGAATAAAAAAATATACTTTATTTAATTACTGTTAGATATTAGGATACTACAACAAAACACATCTTTATATAATGGATTCTTTTTTTCAGTTTTTGCAAAGAGAAAAATGATAGCTATATTCAAAATGGGTTGCTCCTTAATTTTTATTTTTTTCTTTATCTAGCTAATTTCTCTATATCTTTTTCAGATTTTATATTATACTTTTTAATTTAAATTTTTATTATTCAAACTATTTTAATTAACATTTATGTTTTATATTTATTTCGTTTTGATCTATTATCAAGTGTTTTAAGTTTTCTAACTTTAATAAAATTCGAAATTCGAAATGCAAAAAACCAATAATATAAAAAGTTGTTTGGTAGCACAATATGTAAACAAGATTGTCATTCAAAATTTTATTTCAAAAGATTTTTGGTATCGATTATTTTAGTTGAATTGTGGGACGGAGTCATGACACAATAAAACGGAAATTACTATTACTACTTTGATTTATATGGAAATATATTTATAATTGAGTTATGAGATACAATTTGATATCCAAAATATAACTGATAACATAATCAACTACTTAATACTTCTAATAATTGGGTCAAATGAACTTGTCGTGCCAAAGGATCCCAATTGGCTCAAATGAGCTAATATGTTACTTTTGTTGTCAAAAAAAAAATTGCTAACATAAAAAATCACATAAATTGATATTTAAAGTATGAAAAAGTTATCTTTAATTTGTATAATCGTTGATTTTAAATTAATTGGAAATTTTATCACAAACAGAAAAATCCAGAAATGATTGTATATGACCTTTTTTTCTTTTCTTTTTTGGAAAAATAAATAATTGTGTTTGACCAAGACATGTAGTGTGTGCTAGTCGTTGAATCACCTTTTATATAAAAAATATAAAAAAAATGCTAACATAAAAAACCACATAAATTGATACTTGCTCCGGTTCAAAATATAAAATGTTTTAGAGAAGTCTTTTGTTTCATAATATAGGATGTTTTCAAGCTTCTATGCAACTTTTATATTAGTTTAGTATTTTTTATTATGCAATATTGTTTCTGATTGGTTGAACTTGTTAAAAGTAAAAACTTTTTAATCTGCGTGCTTTAGTTAAAACATCTTATATTTTGAGACGGAGGGAGTATTTAAAATATGAAAAAGTTATCTTTAATTTGTAAAATCGTTTGATTTTAAATTAATTGGAAATTTTATCATAAACAGAAAAATTCAAAAATTATTGTATATGACCTTTTTTTTTCTTTTCTTTTTTGGACAAATAAATAATTGTGTTTGTTTGACCATGACATGTAGTGTGTGCTAGTCGTCGAATCACCTTTTATATATAGAAGTAGCCGTGTGAATTAGGGTTTAGACCCAATGAACCTATCCCAATCTCTTACAATTTTCAATACTTATTTCGTTATTCTAAATTTATTTATGAGAGAGATAATTAGTTACGCCTCACACTAAAAAATCAAATTTGATTTAATTACGCCTCACACTAAAAAATCAAATTTGATTTTTTTGAAAATAATTATTATTCTTGAAGGTGAAGTGGCCATTAAAGTATGTTTGTTTCACCCTCATCATGTTTTTCTTGTTAAAGAGAAAAAGAAGAAAATTCAAGTATTTGGCAGATCTTTGTTATATATCTATCCGATCGAAACTACAAACTGATGACATAAAGATTCAAAAATTTTAAAAATTGCTTAGAAAATCATTTTCTTATAACTTAAGCCGAAGATCAATGCCGTGATCAGTAACTGAATCATATCTCTCGGATCTCAAACCGAAGGATCGATCTTGGTCGTGAATACTCTGGTCATTCGAGGGCAAGAAGCTGTAGAACGGTTTTCTATTAATCGGAACATTTGCACCGCTCGTTATCTGATCAACCACTTCTTTCTGTTCATTCAATAAATAAATAAAAATGAAAATGAAACTAAAAATTGATCAACCAAACTGGTAGAAACACATAGAAACTACACATTACCTGTAAAAAGCGAGGGAAATCGAATGAAGCATTTGGGAAAATCGGCAGAGGAGGAGTCGTCGGAGAAGATGAATCAATGGTAATTGGATTTCTAATTGTGGTTCCTGAATCTTGAATATGATTTTTCAATCTTAGGTCTAGTGATTTGGTTTGCTTACCATCCCTGAAAGTCATAAAATGTCAAATAAAACAAACTTGGACGTTTTAATACATATAAGAACTAAAGAAACTGGTTAAACCTAAAAAAAAAAACACAAACCTTGAGATAGTTATGGTCGGTGCAACACTACATTTCGCAGTCTCTGCCATAAAATGCCATGGCCTTTTCGCAGCAAGGGTCTGCTAAATAATAATCAATGAATTGATTACTTTGATTTTGTTTTAAGGATATATAACACCAAAAAAATATATATATATATGATTAACCTTTTCTTCGCCTAGAAATTGAGTGACATTGTCAAGACAAGACGTTTGGTTTAAAGGGGGCTCTATAAACTGATAAAATCCTCCAGATACTTGATTCGGTAGATTCATCTGTAAACACAAACACACATTTACAAAAAAATAAGCACATATCCGTATATATATATATCACAAAAAAAAAATGTAAAATTATAAAACTTTGAATATGTTCTTTTGACTTATTTACCGGAGGAAGGTAATGAAGAGACGAATCATGCTTCCTCTGGAACACTGGAGCCGGAGGGATCAAATCATTAGGGAAAGATCCGGTCGTGAAATAAGACGAGAAAGGGTAAACCGGACCGGTTTTGTCGATGATGGCCGGAGATTTCTCCAGCGGAGGAAGAGGTAGTTGTACGTTTGTAGAGATGTGTTGTTCCTCGAAACGGATCTTCTCGAGTTCAGCGACACCAGGCCCTCTTCGTGGGACTCTTCTTCTTCCTCCTCCTCCTCCATTTCCATTATTATTATGTTTCTGTTTCTTGGGACACAAGGCAGAAGAGTAATCATCGTCATCTCTGTTTCGATAACTTACAATACTCGTCTTACTACACATCTTGATGTGTTTTTTTTTTTTTGTAATTCTCTCTAGTACTTAGTATTTGATCTCTTGATCTACAAAAGAAGAGAGATGAGAGAGCAATTTATAATGGTGAAGAAGAGAAAAAAAGTGAAGGGAGAACAAATATGTGGCAAAAGGAGAAAGAAATAAAAGTCATTAATAAAAAAAAAATGGAGAGATTGAAGGAAAGTAAATCTGAGAAAAAATAGGCTCTTCTTGCGTAGTGAGAAAAGTTCTGGGGATTTTACGAAATTTTTTTCAAAAAAAAACTTCCATGTTTTTAGGACTCTTAAGATCTCTCTCTTTATTCTTTTTTCCATGGTATGAAAGTATTATGAACCACCTGGAAGATATAGTGTAGATAGAGAGAGATTCATTTTTTTTTATTTCCGTGATTCTATCATTGGAGGATATTAAAATAGAATAAACAAATATGTGATTTGAATAATTTCTTTGCTTTTATTTTTATGAATTTTATTAGGAATTATCTGAATAAATCCACATTTTAATTTGAATTCAAAATTCTTCTTCCTAACTTTATATGTAATTCGGATAGTATTTTTAAATATGGTTTCATTTTATTCTTCTCTGACTAAAATAATATGTTTGTAGTTATGATTTTGTAAATTTTTTCGGATTTATGGGGAAAAATGTATATTATTAAGCAATATAGATTTCATAAGGTTACCTTTTTTTCCCCTTAGTTTTTTACTACTAATCGATTTGTTTGCCACGGGTGCACTTGCATCGGGACACGTGATTTGTGAATTACCTACATGGCAAAACTATTTTGGTCATCTTAATAGGTACAATATCTAATTTGAAAAACAAAAAAGAAGAACAGAAAGATTCGGTCAAACGTAAGAACTTAGGAAAGTAGTAATTATGTAATTTCTATTTTTTAAGGTATAAGAAAAATGCAGCGAACAGAGAGATATGTTGAATTCGTAGAATATAAAAATGGGAAAACTTATATGGCAAGTTGACATAGTAGAAAAGTTATCACGTAGAATAATAGATTACAAACGAGGAACAAGAAAAGAGGAAACAAATCTTCCAACTTGTTAATTTGTACTTATATATGTCACACAATATTTGACCACATTTTTGAAGTAATTAGTTGGTTCTTTTTTTGTGTCATAAGATAACTAATTAGTTCATCAAGATTACAAATTAATATATATCTTAAAGATTACCCATCAATTTAGCCAACTTTGAATTTTGGGCGTATCTACCAACTAAGAGGAAGAATATGTAAGACAAAGATTTTTTTTAAAATCGAGAAAGTAAATAAGAAAATATATACCACATTTACTGTTAGATACGGTGGGATATATATAATCAGACCAAAATCACATCTTTACGTAATGGACTATTTCCTCTTGCAAACTCGAAAATGGTTGATCGACGTTAGTTAGTTGTTAAAACGTATTGCTCCTTTGAATATACAAATATATCTTTCTTTTAATATCTTATTTCTCTAGATCTTTCTGATCTCACATATAATATCCGTTTTGTTTTAACTTTTATTATTCAAACTAAATTGCTTTTTTTTATTTGTACCGGTAGCTAAAATCTTTCTCATCAATGCGTGTAGTACTAGACTACTAGTAGATACCGAAAACATCACATTTATGGTTTATATGTATATTCGATCTATGTCAAATGTTTTAATGTTTTATAAATTTGAGAAAATAAAAAAAACTCGAAATACTTAATTAGAACAAAAAATCACAATGGATGTGAATATATTAAAAAAAAACTGAGCTGTATAATCATAAAATCGATCTTATTTAGAATAGTTATTAAAAAATTATTTGAAAAAGGAATTTGATATCAAACTTTTACAATGGACAAAATTATGTTCGATGGTACCCGACAGAATAAAACAATTTTGGAAATTAATATTACTACTATGATTTACTATAAAACTTCTATAAATTAATAATATCGAGACTATGATGGTTTATTAATTTATTATATAAATAAAACCAAAATTTTAATTTATTATCGATAAAATATTGATCTATCGAGGTATTAATTTATTTAAAAAGACGATATTGTACATGAAAATACATTTATAATTGAGTTTTAAGATAAAATTATATATCCAAAATATAAGTAATCAACTACATAACACTTCTGATAACATGCTAACATAAAAAATTAGAAAATAATTATCATAAAATATATAATTATGTATTTTCTTCAAAATAAAAATAATTATTGATCTAATACATATAAAAAAACTTTAATACAAAGAGAAAACCCCAAAAATAATTGTATATGATTATGTAACTAGTACAGTAATCGGGACACCTTTGATATATGGAAGGGTCGCTGGTATTAAAAAGCGGGAGTTTAATATTTATAAATGCATATAAAAAACTTGTAGTATTTTTTATACATAATGTGCTCTATACAGCGGCGGATCCAGAAAGAAATTTGATGTGGGGCACAAATTATTTAATAATTAATATATTAAATTTATATTATAAAATATTAAACAAATTTAATTTTCTATATTTTTGTATATTTAAAAACTATTTTAGTTGGTTTTATAATATATTCAATTGCACATTACATATATTTAAATGAAAATTATATCTAAACATTTATTATATAAGGATTTTGTGCAGTATATTAACCTTTTAAA
>NC_025687.1:13450849-13465422 GCF_000633955.1 Camelina sativa | reverse complement strand
TATATCAAATCGAAGGTCCAACAATGAAGAGTCCAAATCTACATTTAAAATCTTAAAAACTAATATATAGAATTGTAGAAATGTTTAGAAGTTACATGCAAGAGTTATATTATGTATTATTTTTGAATTCATATGATTAATTTTAGTAAAAAATCCTTTATTTAGATAGATTTCAACAATATATATTATACTAATTAACTATTTAAATGTAAGTATAATTTAGAGTAGAAAAAAATATTAACATGTAAGTAAACATAACAAAAATAACATTGGTTGTAGGAAAAAAGACAACAAAAAAAAGATGAAAGTCAGGATTGGAACTCCTCACCAAAAAAGATGCATGGGGCACCTAGGTAACAATTAAACTGTGTAACTAAACTAACCAAATGTATTAGATAATTTTTAACAAGTAGCATGGGGCACGTGCCCCACCCCATCACTACATAGATCCGCCCCTGGCTCTATAGAATAACATTGTCATAAAGTAAAATGTAACACACTATTTTGTTAAGCTAAAATTAAGTCTTCGAGCTTGTGATCTCCTGTGCATGTTTGTGAATTTTATTTTGGACAGTCCACTTTGTTAACATTATTTTAGAATGCAAACACTAATTATATTTTCCGTCAGATATCATCGCTTTAATTAATTTTACGTCCTTTTGCCGCCATCGAAGAGCAATCATACATATCTCTGTTTCTATAGATGGTTCTTTACTAATACTGTAATACAACATCACTGCAATACATCGTCATACTGGTTCATACTGTATAATTCATATGAACAACATTACAAACATGTACAACTCTGTAGCTAGACAATGCAACAAGCATTAGGGTTTTCATCACTGAACAACTGTGGAGCGTAGACGTAGTGGACGAAGTAAGGTATGTTTCCATCTTTATCTTTTTGACCCTCAACTTTTACTGTCTCTTTCCACTCCACAACTTGTGTAGTCGTTTTGGTCACTTCTACTTTTACTTCTTCTTTCTTCTTCTCTCCTTCCTTTTTCTTATTCTCCTCTTCTTTCTTCTTCTCTTCTTCCTTCTTCTTCTTCTCCTCTTCTTCTTTCTTCTTCTCTTCCTCGGTCTTTGAGCTTATGATCTCTGCATGTTTGTGAACTTTCTTCTTTATATAAGTTAAAAGTTTTGCGGAGTCTATTGTCCCTTGTACCGTTAGGGTTTGCGCCTTTGTATCCGTTTTTACGGTGTGAATAGCTACCAAATTAAAATAACCAAGTTAGATCCAAGCAAGTAGACTAAACGAATCAATATAGATTTAGGAATTTATGTATATATAATTATATATAAGTTTTTCCTTCATTTGATACTATTTCAAACAATCAAAATAATTTTCTATGGGATCGATGTCTCGATCATACCTTTGTGTTTCAAGAGTTTGTTCTGAAGATCTTTGTCACACTGTGCGCAATGAATGTGTACCTTAACTACTGTTGTATGGATAACTTCCTGTTGATATTTCAAAGTCATAGACATATAAATTGTATGCGATTATGGAAGCAAAATATATACCTTTTTGACTTCGGTGGTCTTCTTCTCTACCACAGAAGTGGTTGTTGTTGTAGTGGTGGTTTTCTTAACCTCGGCCGGTTTGGGAGAGATAAGCTCTACTTTTTTCTTGCTCCATTTCTCGATTTGCTTCTGAATCTTCACGACTTCAATTTTCCCTTTTACTTTGATCTCATTCTTTTCCAAATCAAACTCCACACCATGAACCCCTACAATAATATATTATTGTCAAAATGTAACCACATCATTATCAATCCTCCAAATGATAGTTGCTAAACCCAAATGTAACAATTTCATGGTGTTCCACCTATTTAAAAAAAAAACATTCATTTATGACGCTTGAGATCGACGGCCTGGTTTGCCTCTGGATAATGTTGTATCGACTACTTTAACTTATAACAAAACAAAGAATTACAAAAAAAAAACATGCAAAAACTCTATAGTTTGGACTGACCAAACTTAAAAAAACCGATTGAAAACATCAGTACAAGATCCATCTCATCTATGAAACAGTGGAAGTACTTTCTATTAAATAGGACAACTTTGTAAACAATTGGGATCATCATTAAGAAAATGAAGCCTAACCTTGGAATCGAAGGAGAGGCTTTTTGATGTCGCACGCACATTTCCGGCAGTGAAGGTGAACCTTGTAAACGGCCGTGATTATTTCCTCGCCTTTTTCTTTCTTCTCTTCTTTTTCTCCCATTTTGTTGTTCTATACTTCTGAATTTGCAGATTCGATTATTATTATTATGTTGTTGCGTTTTGTTTTTTTCCTTTGGTCTGAACAACTGCATGTAGAAAACGCCAAGGCGAATAGAAATTAGAAATTCAACCACGACAAGAAACAGTCTGATAGAAGTTACATATAAACTAACATAATGTCATTTGATCAATGACAAATTGTTTGAGACTATATATATATATATATATATATATATATGTTTGGTTTGACTCTAACTCTAAATATTCAAAGACTGTTGAAGTCCATTTACATGGCTACTATTACAAAAACATAGGTGTGGCACATACGGAAAAACATAAAATAGTAATATATATGAATATTGTTTAATTATGAGCCACGAACAGGAGGATTCCAACAAGAGCACAGCAGGGATTCCAACAAGAGCACAGCAGGGAATAGGGATCACTATGATGATCTGTACTCTCTGAAAAAGATGATCACTATAAGTCTATAATGCTTAATATACAATATAGAGAACACAAGAATACTCTCAACTGTCTAGTTTAATTTAATATATGAAAAAAGTCCCTTTGATCGTGCCAACCCTTCGATTACTTGGTTGAATTTCGTAAAAGGTGGTTTACCAGTTCCACTTGTATTTTAGTTCAAAATAGCTAGCTAACAGATACTGTAATAATTATTTGTAAATGATATGTCAATATATATATATATATAGATTTAACAAAAGAGTGACTGACTTATCTTTTGTTTTCGACTTTTCGTCAATTGACTTTGTCTTTTTATATTTTAGAAATAATCAATAACTGTAAAATTCTTGTGTTGGAGAGCCCATGCATCTTTTTTTATTGGAGCTAAGCCCTCACAAAACAAAAGTAACAACAATTGATCGATTCTGCAAAACAAGTGATTATCAAAATTGAAGTTTCAACAAGATTTAAAGAGTCTTCTAATATTAATCAGTAAAATAATTTTTCTTTCCACATCCGTCTTGACAGTTAAAAAAAAAAAGTTATTTAATAGTTAGTAAAATCTTTTTATTTTTATTTTTTATGTTAAAAAATAATCTATATAAAAAAACATTTTATTTAGATTTGATGCTTTTATAAAGTTGTTCTCGGAAGAAAAAAAGTATTAAAAAAAAAATCTCAGAAGTCGCAATACAATAAAGCTTCAACCTTTATGGGAGCTTCACCACGAGTGAACGAAAAGCCAAAAAAGGAACAAGACGAGAAGAAGAAACACGTGTTACTCAGTACTCACGAGGAGAGAGAGGTGGTGGGTGTGTGTGTCCTTAAAGATTGTCAAATAATGATTAGATTAGATTAGATTTTTGCCAACACAGAGTAATCCCATTTCCTCAAATCGGTGGATTTTGATGTTTTTGCTTTGCCGTAGGCTTCCCTCACTTGCACGCACAACAACCTTTCTCTGCAAATCTATGGAGCCTACGGTGACGGCGACTTCCTCTTTCGGTGTTGGGTCTTCTCGACTCGCCGCTTTGGCCCAGCAACTACGCGGCTACAAGCCGCCTCCTTCTTCATCGTTTGACGACGCTGAGGAGACGCAGACAGATCAGGAGACCGCCGGGAAAGTGGTTTCTCAGGTTGGGTTTCAGGAATCTATGATTGCTCCGGTTTCGAAAGACCCTGAGAGGTTTAGACCCAAGAGAGCCGCTGTGTTGATCTGTATCTTCGAAGGAGACGATGGTGATTTGCGTGTCATCCTCACTAAGAGATCTTCCCGGTTGTCTACTCACTCAGGTTTCGCTTTCGTTTTTTNTTTTTTTTTTTTTTGAGTAAGAATGAGATTTAGAGGGATTTTGATTTCTGTATCAGAGATTTAAAGGTTCAGTCTTTGTATTTTTGGTTATTCAGATTCTTCAAATTGTGTTTTTGGTTTGCAGGAGAAGTATCACTGCCAGGTGGTAAAGCGGATGAGGGTGATAAAGATGATGGGATGACTGCAACCAGAGAGGCCGAGGAAGAGATTGGATTGGACCCTTCCCTTGTTGATGTTGTCACTTCTCTCGAACCATTTCTCTCTAAGGTATTAGGAACATGGTTCCTGATTCTGTTTGTCTTACTTAGTGAGATCATAATTTGGAATTGCCAATGAAAATGGAGGTTATATAGTCTATCTTGCTGATCTGTGGTTGAATTTCAAGGTCATAGTATGAGTTACCTGTGGCTCTATTCAGCTTTGTTTCTTGAACTTTCATGTTAGCTGTGTTGCATCATAGTAGCAGAGATCTGGTTGCTAAAGTGGACGTTCTTGAATGCTTTCTAGTTTATGATCCGGTAGCTAAATAAGTAGGAGTTTTGGTAATACGGAAGAAAAATGCCTTTTTGTTGTCTTTTAGGCTCTAAGGCAAATGATCTCTGCAGTATGTCAAGCTTTCTTTTCCTTTTCTGAAGTGAGAGATGCATAATTCTCCTTTTCTGATTGATATCTTCCTAACATGCGTGTCACTTTCTTACAGCATCTCCTTAGAGTAATTCCTGTGATAGGAATTTTAAGGGACAAAACAAAATTCAAACCGATACCAAATCCTGAGGAAGTGGAAGCTGTTTTTGATGCACCCTTGGAAATGTTTCTCAAGGTTCCTCTTGTTTCTTATCAAGTTACTTAACCTATAGTTGTTTCTTTTCTTCTGAAGCATCATTGCTTGAACATTTTTTGGTCCAGGATGAGAACCGAAGATGTGAAGAGAGAGAGTGGATGGGCGAAAAGTATTTGATCCACTACTTTGACTACAGAACAGGAGATAAGGATTATATGATATGGGGTTTAACTGCTGGGATTTTGATCAGAGCTGCATCTGTGACTTATCAGCGACCACCTGCTTTTATCGAACAGAGCCCAAAGTTTAAGTATCCTAAATTGGTAGAAAAGCATACTTGTATGCCTAAATGAATATATTTTTTGTTTGATGCTTTCCTAGATCAGTCTTCTTCCACTGGATGATCAACAAGAAGACAATAACATTCCATACAACTGATTCTCTATACCAGTTGTTAGGCATCTCTTGAATGGTTTCCAGAACATCAGAAGATAATTGGAGGGGTTTTAATCTCATCATGATCTAGGTCAGTCTGTAGTCTTGAATATGGCATAATATATTGTAACTTTTGTCTAGGGTTCATTTCTGAGTTCTAACGGGAAGGTCAATTGTGATGCAGAGAACAGCTGGCTGGTTATGATTCTAGGAAAGCATCATCCTCAATCGTCTTAGTTGGAGAACAACTCAGAATCATTTTCCAAGGCTCATTTCCCATTGTAGAATTTGTGCTAAATATATTTGTATCTTGAACAAATTTGAAAGCAAACTTCTCTTGTGAGCCTTATGATTTTTTATTAATCATGTTTATAGTCATCGTTTTAGATTCAAGCATTCCCGCAGCAGTTACGTTGTTATCTCTGGACTAGATTGTCGTGTTTTAGTGGTACATTCAGTTAGGTTTACTTATTGCCTTGTAGCTTAATCCCAGGGAGCATTCTCATATTAAATCCTCTTTTCCTGTGATTGCATGGTTTTGGTTTTTTCTGGTTCTACGGTGGCAGTTTATTCCTTTGCAAATGGCTTCGATTCTGCATGCTTGAAACAAGTCGCACTGTAGACTTGTTCTAAAGGTATGAATCTGCACTGGCTACTCATTCTAAAGGCAAGAACGATCCTTTCCTTATTCTTGCTGCTCATTCATGGAGGATTCGACAATGTACAGCTGTAAGTGTCCTCTATTTGATGGCTTGTGGATAAAAAGTAAAGTTGTTTGTTTATTAAGAAGGATTCTCGAATTACTGATCTATTGACTGTTTGCTTTTAATATAGAAAAATTGTCAGCTGGAATTTTGACCTTCTACTTAGAAAAAGTCAATGGGGCATTCCGAGAATCGAACTCGGGACCTCTCGCACCCAAAGCGAGAATCATACCACTAGACCAAATGCCCTGTTTTTGTTATGTTGTTCAGGTAATGCCTCCTGGTACCATTCTCTATTTTATTTCAGAGGTTTGTTGCTCCGTTTGCTTTTCTTGTAGATTCATAATCAAAATTTTTTCCCTGTTTCCGCAGCTCATTCTTTGTAAATCTGGCTGCTCACAAAACATGATGGTCCCCCTTAAGTGAAGGAGACTGGTCACAAAGATTTATTGATTCGACGTGAAAGAGCGGTAAGTTGTTTTTTTCCTTTGCATTTAGCACTTCTCTTACTGAAATGAAAGGGTAATAAGATCTGCGGTAGAACTAAGACTAAATAAAATAAGCTATTTTCTTCTTGAGTTTTGATCAATCTACTTTAAAAAAGTCAATGGGGGCATTCCGAGAATCGAACTCGGGACCTCTCGCACCCAAAGCGAGAATCATACCACTAGACCAAATGCCCTGTTTCTATAGATTGTTCGGTTAATACCTCCTGTTAGCATTCTCTCTTTTCTTTACATGCTTTTCCAGTAGAAACTGGATCGAAATTTTTTTCTGCTTATGCAGTTCATTCTTGGTAAATGTGGCTGCTTACAATAGTTGATAGTCCTTTCTATATGAAGGTTACTGATGAAACAGCTTTGTATGTGAAAAGCGGTATGTTCTTCTTTTCCTTTGCATTACACACCTTCTAAATTTTCTTACTGATATTAAAGGGTAATATATTGTTCTAACTTCTTACTTGGATCTGACTGCGATAGAACTAGGACTAAGTAAAGATTTGATTATCTGAGCAATTTTCTGCTTGAATTTAGATTATCTACTGTAAAAAAGAGTCAATGGGGGCATTCCTAAGATTAAGATTAAGCGAGAATCATACCACTAGACCAAATGCCCTCTTTTTTATGCAATATGATTCAAACATTTTCTCTGCTCTTCTGTTCTGAAGATTACCGATTGGCTTAGATCCAATCTTTTTAATATCTGATGCTTGAAAATGTTAATGACCATATGAAATTTTATCAGTTGACTTTCTGGTGGATTGTTTGTAAGTTAGTGTTGGTGGAGTTTTAGGTATAGACACATCGTTGACATGATGAATGTGATCTGTGAAATATCCGGGAGCAAATAACAGTTTATATGCAGTAAGTCTGAGCTGGCATTTAGAACATTGGTTTCACAAAAAGTCAATGGGGCATTCCGAGAATCGAACTCGGGACCTCTCGCACCCAAAGCGAGAATCATACCACTAGACCAAATGCCCTGTTGTTTATGCAATCTAGTTCAAATAATTTTTGTGGTCTTGTAGACTTTCTTTTTAGGAAACTGCAGTACAAATTGTAACAATTACGTTATGCTTTTTGATTGTTGCTGGGGAGTTGAGGTCTTTCCACTACCTGTTGAAAGTCATATATTTACTTCAGCACTATCTCTTTTACAATCCGAATATTCTCTAGGAAGACTTGTGCTAATGCCGTAAAAGCATGTTCTTTTGTTGTTGTTTTAGGTTCTAAGCCGATGGTTCTCTACTTTATGTGGAGCCTTGTTTTCTTTTTGTGAAGTGACAGATGCACATTTTTTTCTATTTCTAAGGGAACGTTGTTGTGTGCACTTTACAAGGCAGCATCTCCTGTGAGTAATTCCGTCAAGAGGAATGTAATGGTACGAAGGAGCTTTAAAATCAACACCAAGTGGTGCAGGAGTGGAAATGGGCTTGATGTACCCTTTTGAATGTTTTGTAAGCTTCCACACTTTCTGATATCGAACTTACTTCAGCTATATGTGTTTTATATCCTCTCAAGTATTACTGCTTGGGAAACATATGCAGGATGAGAATCAGAGAAGAGCCGTAAGTTGAAATACCCTTGTGAATGAGGTTTTCCTGAACACGGTTCTCTAGACGACTGACGAGTCTGTTTCTGCCTGAAGAGTAGCAAGAATACGATACACTTCTTACTATTCTCTTTATAATGCTCCACGAATCTCTCTGTTTGTTGGAAGATCATTTCTAGGCGTCTCCTTTTTCTTCATACCTAGATTCATCTTTTACTTGTGAGTATGAGCTTCCTGGTTATGGAACAGACTCTATTGCAAGAAACATCTTCAAGCTTGGCTTTGGATAACAGCTTAGCCCTCCCTTCCAGTGTAGACACTGTGCTGTTCATGTTTATGTACTCACATTAATTTTGAGAGCAAAACTTGTCCTTTTGAGCCTTGACATGTTGTAACAATCTAGTTGATATCACTGTTTTCAAATGTACAGAAATCAGATTATCTCATTTCTTTTAACAGTCGGTTTAGCTTCTACATGGTTTTGGTTGTCATTGGTTGCGTACTTGTGTGCACTCTGCAGCTGAGTCCAAGCAGAATTTTTGGGAATTTTTTTTGTTTATAAATTATAGCATTGAATGAAATGAAAGATTAATAGTACAACTTTGGTTCTCGATCTCGAAAAGAACAGTTTCACTTTCAACAATTATTGGAGAAACGAAAGGACCAAATTTCATCATTAAACAATTACATAATTAAATGTGAGCTGCGTCAAATTGGAAAACTGTGATTGTACAAAGATTGATTCTAAACCTAACTCGTACCTATTCCCTAAACTCACTGAATGCTATAAAACCCTTACAACGTTTTGATTCATGCCAAGTTAATAATAAGCAGTATGTGTCGTGCAAAGTAGTCAAGAGTTGCCTCTAAGATGTTTATTCTCTACCAGAAAAGACCTGTCCAGGATTGTTCACCGGTTGATTCTGATTCGCTATCCAATTCGTCATCATAGCTATCAGTTGGAAGCAGCTTGATTCTGTCAGCATGCTCAACTAACCAATCACTGAATCCTGGAGAAGCTGCAAGTCCCGCCATTGCTTCCCGTGTCGTCTCTTGTGTCAACTCGTCATACTCTCTCTTCGACATCTTCTTCCGGTTAGGCGTCCTGTGGTATGTAGAATAGTACTCCTGATCTTTGATCGGTGTTCTCCAATTAACTGAAGACGGTATGATCATACCATAAGAAGGAGAGCCAGAAGATGAAGGTACAGTCCTACCACTCTTCCACAATCCACCTCCAGGACGACTAAGAAATTCAGCTCTTCCATGAATAGGACGTCTCTCATCACCAGCATCAGCCGAAGCAAGCCAAAGACTTCGAACTACAGTGCTTTTAGCTTTGCTGACAACAACACCGATCAAGCAAGCAGAAACAAAAGCTCCCATCGCCAAAGGTATATCAAGACTGCTCTGTAAAATAAACGTAGCAGCAACAGAACGCATCGCCCATTTCACAAACTGAGCAACACTAGCATCCACACCTCCTCCGTTTTTCGAAACCACAAATCTCCTCACAGTCCAGAATCCAAAAGCAGCTCCAGTAATAACTATCCCAACAAGCACAAGTATAGCTACCGGGTTATACATATCTTCACTCAATCCAAAGTTAACAAGAATCACGTTCACCATCATTGAGAATTGATGTAGAATGAAAGATCCAGCACCAACCACAGATCCATAAAACGCAAGATACATAACATTCTTCCTCCCACTAGGCAACAGCCTCATAACCTGGAAGATAATGATCAAAACTACTAGAAACACACCAACCGCCATTGAACTCGTATAGTAAAAAGGTAGCCAGCTACTAACAACTGGTGCTAACAAGATCACAACGAGTCCAGCCACAAGACAAAAGATCCGCCATTTTTGAAAATCCTCTGTAACGTTGATGGTGACCATTGAACCACCAGACGATTCATATCCACTACCAGTGAATCTCACATCAATGTATTGTTTACCATACGGAGACATTACGGAGCTGCTCCAGATCCCTTTCTGGAGATTTTTCCAATTAGGTTTCTCACAGTGGCACATTCTAAGTGTAGCGTTCCGGTGAACACAAACTTGGATTTTGCTGTGTAGCTTCTCTGGTATTGGAAGCAAGTTTACCCTAATAGTGTTAGCATATTTGCCTAGTTTGGTTCTCGGATAGCCGGAGACTTGGATTCGCTCACACGGAGTAAGGCTAACATCCAAAGTTGGCTTCCCGGGACCAATAATTTTGATCTCCGCCGCGTCTGACGATAAGAGAGAGGCGGTAAGAAGAAGGAGAAAGCCGATTCGATGAAGAAAGGAAGAAGAAGCAGCCATTGTTACCACCACCGTGAAGCTAAGTCGACGAAGCTATTGAGAAGCGTTCTTCTTAGGGTTTATGTACTTTATTTATATTCTAATTTGGTTCCGTTGTTTTGACGCAGCTTCGGTTTAGTTTAACCGGATTGAATTAATTTATTTTGACGCAGTTTCGGTTTAGTTTAACCAGATATATAGCAAAGATTGAGCGTCGTATTCATTTACTCGTCATCCTGTCGATATGCTGAATCACGAGGTACGCTCACCACTTGTTCGACGAAATTACTAAACCAATTTTTTCCCTTCTTGAGTGTGTATCTGAGGTGTGGGATGAATTTGGTATTTGGCATCAGGTTTCGCGGAGTTTGGAGAATCGTTAGAGCGTAAAGCGAGAATCAGTGATGGGCGTGTGATGTGTTTCTTTTACTTAAGTGGGTTACCTATTGCTCTTTCACTGCTTTTGTAGGGTTTTGTTTGCTATGAATGTTATATTTATGTGTGCTGCTTAGTTTTTGCCTCTCCTAGGTTAAAGCTAACGAGGGATTGCTCTGTAGCCTATAATTTTGATCTGGATACTAGACCTTATGCTTAAGACTCAGTTAAAGGCAATTCATAGAATAGAACCTCTGACCTCTCGCATCCAAAACAAGAATTTATACCCTTGACTTGTCTAATTTGCTCTTTTGTTGATGTAATTCGGTTCAAGCGTGCTGTTTAATGTTAGAGAATGAATGAGTTTTTCACTGTCAATTTAAACCAAATACTTGTCTTACTGAAGGGTCTGTGCTGGATTCTGGAAACTCATTGTTGGCTTAAATTCAGTCTATTTGATTTCTGATTCTTGAGCTGTTACTGCAACCTATCAGTTGGTTTTTTCTGGTGGATTGTTTGTGAATCGATGTTTGGTAGAGTTTTTTTAAGGTAATCAACGTTGTTCAAATGATTTATGTGATCTTTGAAAAATCCAGTAGCAAATACGAGTTTATATGCCATAAGTCTGAGCTAGCATTTAGAACATATTTTTTTTATGAAAAGTCAAAGGGGAATTCCTAGAATCAACTTGGGAGTTTGGGACCTTTCTTACCCAAAGGGACAATCAGACACTTGACCGAATGTCCTGTTTCTTATATTGTTTAGTTAATGATTTCCATTTGCATTCTTTTTTTCGTTTCTTTCGTAAAGAGAATTGTTGTTTCCCTTTGCTTTTGTGTTTGATTCTGCTGTTTCTGCAGCTGGTTCTATGTGAATCCGGCAGCTTACAAGATGATGGTCCTCCCTGTATGAAGCTTACTAGGTAAAATTTCTATTGATTGCAAGTGATATCAGTATGCTCTTATATTCCGTTGCACTAAGCACTTAAAAATGAAACTTTATTGGCCTTTCGTTTTTTTTTCCCGCTAAAATGAAAGGGTAATATATGATCCTTAGCGGGAAGAAGATTTGCAAAAAACATCTAGGACTCAAACCCTCTGTTAGACCTCTATTAAAAGAGCCAATGGGGCATTCCGAGAATCGAACTCGGGACCTCTCGCACCCAAAGCGAGAATCATACCACTAGCCCAAATGCCCTGTTGTTTAATATGTTGTTCAGTTAGTACCTCCACGTAGCATTCTATCTTATTTTAGAGATATGTTGCACTTTGCTTTTCCGGTAGATACTTACATCAAAACTCTTTTCTGTTGTCACAGCTCATTCTTTATGATCTGGCAGCTGCAAAACATAATGGTCCTCCGTATGTGAAGATTACTTTTTAAGATTTATTGATTGGACGTGAAAGAGCGGTATTCTTCTTTTCCTTTACATTATGCACTTTATAATTTCATTGCTGAAATATAATACTAGGATCAAGATCTGTGACATAACTAGGACTATATAAAGATCTGATTTTCTAATCAATTCTCCGCTTGAATTTTGACCATCTACTTCAAAAAGTCAATGGGGGCATTCCGAGAATCCAACTCGGGACCTCTTGCACCCAAAGCAAGAATCATACCACTAGACCAAATGCCCTGTTGTTTAATATGTTGTTCAGTAACTGCCTCCTATTAGCATTCTCTCTTTTATCTCCGGTTGATAATTAATCGACATTCTTTTTCTGTTTAGTGCAGATCATTCTTGGTGAATCTAGTTGCTTAAAAAACGTGGTGGTCCTCCCTATATGATGGCTGGTTAAAAAGATTTACTGATTGGACGTGAAAGAGAGGTAAGTTGTCTTTTCCTTTACATTTATCACTTCTCTTGCTGAAATGACAGGGTAATAAGATCTGCGGTAGAACGAAGACTAGATAAACTATGTAATTTTCTTCTTGAATTTCGATCAATCTACTTAAAAAAAGGTCAATGGGGCATTCCGAGAATCGAACTCGGGACCTCTCGCACCCAAAGCGAGAATCATACCACTAGACCAAATGCCCTGTTGTTAATTTAGTACATCGATTCATTGTACTGTTGTTAAACCTGTGAAAAAGAGAACTCATGCTTCACTCTGTTCTTACAGGAATATTATTCTTGGGGCTGACCTTTTGAGTGTTCTATTCGTGATGAAGCTGGCAACATGCAGTAAGTTCACAGTGTTCTTTAATTTATATTTGAATCTGACGTTAGAAGTTTTCTTGTTCATCTGAATCCAAGAAAGAAATTACGTTTTAGATCTAATAGTTGACTTTCAGGGCTTAATAGTAAAGGTGTCTGTAATTCAATATTGATCAAATGTTAGCTGGCATTTAGAACATTTGTTTCACAAAAAGTCAATGGGGCATTCCGAGAATCGACCTCTCGCACCCAAAGCGAGAATCATACCACTAGACCAAATGCCCTCGTGTTTATGTATTTCTGTTTCAAGCATTATATATCTGTGGATCTGTGGTACGAGTGGACACCCTGATGTTAGGATCTGTTTAGATTTGCAGTACCAGATGGAAATATAGTTTCTTCTTATTAATTTCATCAGTTAGTACTTAATACTTAGTCCAGAGGCTTTGTGCTAGATGTTCTCTGCTGAAGTTAACTCTCTATCTAGATTACATTTCTAAATATTTCTCGATAGAAGTTTTTCTCTTATCAGAATCTATTGTAGGATATTCTATTGTAGTTCCTCTGGTTGTAATCTTATGGGAGAAATGGTGGTTCACTCCATCGTATATGCTGTGGCAAAGTACATTTAAGATAGTTTTCAACTAATTTACATTTGGTTCTTGTATCTTATTAAAATGTGTTCTTGTTGAGAAATCTACAAAAATAGCTACACTTTAGATCTAGTTCTCTATGTTCTCTTCAGTGCGTAATAGTAAAGTTCTAGTATCAGGCTACAAGTAGCTGTTTCAGCCAGATAAACGCCTGTGCTTTTGTAGAAATTTTAAAAGGTTTTGAATTCGTTGCTTGGCCAGTTCTTAATTTTCAAATTCCTGCAGAAGTTTTTGTTTTTCATTTGAGATTAGTGTCATACTTGTCTAATTGTTGTCGTTCAGTTTTGGAGAATCTAGTATAAGATTTTTTGTCTAATGTTTTCTGCTTGAATCTGCAGATGGGAGGTGTTTTCTATTTGAAGAGATCAAATTTATTAGATGTTGAAGCCAAACTTTGGTGTTACAGCAGTTCCCTTAGGTTTCAGCAGTTGATCTTGAAACTTGACGATGACGATGGCTCCATTATTAACTACATTTGTTGGCTACAGATGACCCCGGTTAAATATTAAAAACAAAATTTGTAAGCTTGTTTCAAATGGATTTTTCTGCACAATTGGTTAAAGTTCTCTTCATTGACCCCCTCAAATCCCTTCCCAACATAGGTTCAAGTCCTACTTACTCTACGTCTGTTTGATTTTTATTTTAAAAATAAAAACGTAAAACCCTTATCATTTATAGAATTTTTTTAATAACATAAATATTTTGGAACAAATTAAAATTTTATTTAACATTTTGACCCCCTATAAAAAATTTCTAGGTCCGCCATTGATTGGTCCTGAACCACATACTTAAATACCGAAAAGGTCTATTGTGCGGCATTCTTCAGGTCCTTAAATAGTTCGGTATAGAGAGGGAAGAAAGCAAGCATTATTGAGGAACCATACCCAATACTATTTTATAGGTGCCAACTCTAGAGAAGGACAGTTAAAACTTATTTGTTTAAGCTTCTGTAATAGCATAAGATATACACAAAGTAATTAAATGCTTATTACTAGCTAATAAGCCCATTCCTTGGGAAGAAAGACTTGTCTAGAATGAGAGGAGGTGACAGGGCATAGCTTCTTCGTGAGTCGATTCTCTTCTAAGCTACTCACTGGTCTCTCGGGAA
>NC_025687.1:13425849-13445849 GCF_000633955.1 Camelina sativa | reverse complement strand
TTGTCTTGTTGCTATTGTTTGGTTTCGGAGAATTTGGTGTTACAGAGCTAGTATAAGTATTGACACTATCTTGATATGATTTATCATATCTATTACATAAAGAAGAAGAAGAAACATATGATTTGTGGCTGCTGACGTGGAGCAAAACAAATAATGAAGCAAAGACTCCAAACAGAGAGGAGGCTTTGCAGTTGGATCAATAAAAGAGAGGTCTTCTCCATTCGATTCAGTTATGCTTAATCTGAGTTGTAAAACCTCTTGCGATGTGCTTGAGACCCTTGCGATGTGCTTGGGGATGATCAATGTTGATCATCACTTCTTAGATTGAGTATTTGTTCATCCGTTACGTTTCTCTTAGTTTTGTAATCGTTGGGGAAGAGTTAATTGAATATTGATTCAGTATTTGAGTTGGATCCTACGAGATTCTATCATATCTCATGTTTACTAGTTGAAGCTGCAGCAGGGATGTGTTTTCTAGTTGAAGACTAGTTCCTTTACTACTCTCGAAAATCATTACAAGAATACCAGTAGCTGAAGTCGTAGACCGAAAGGCCAGACTACGTGCCCAACTCGTTAATATCTTTCTGTTAAAAATGGTAACAATCTTGTCCTTCGTTTGATGAGATGTTAATTTCATTGTTTAAGAGCAAGTAGTGGCGTTTCTAATATGGTCCTGCTTAAATTTGGTATATCATAAATGCTCAATTGCTGAATGCTGAAAACTCATTGATTATTTGCAGCGACGTCATCGCTCCATTGGGCAACATGGAAGGAAAGGTATGTTACAGTTCTAAAACATTTGATTTGATCATACCAAATTCTTAGTTACTACCTATTTTTGTTAAACGTCCTACAGAATACTCAAATAGAAGTCTATATCTATTGGATATTTTGTTCTTCCTGTTGCCTAACTTTGATATCGAAATGGATTTACTCGAGGAGTTTGGCTTTACTAGTATTTATATCTAGTACTATTAGTTGACTTTGTGGGCTTATAGTGAATATGAATTGTCTGTAAACTAAGATTTTTGTTGAAACATAACACGAAACCACAATCTTGAATTGTTGAATGTTTATCTTATATAGATCAGGATAAAGGAAAATATTGTCAGCTGAAATTTAGCCAATAGGATATATAAGAAAATATTGAAATAACATTTCTAAGATTCTCGAAAGGAAATAGAATATTACGTGGGCGTGATGATGATAATGGCGCGACATTAAAACTAGAAATACGTAAACACCAAAAAAACCTAGAACAAAATAGAAGAATTGAAAAGTATTATAATGTTTGTTTGTATAATTTGATATGTTTTGGATTTTATATACCACACTACTCATCACAGTGGACTAAAGCTTGGGAGATAATAATGATGACAAATCTAATACAGGAAACGAAAAGTCAACCAAGTTGTGATTTGTGAAGTACTGTAGTAGTAGTGGTGGGCTTTATTAACCAAACTTACAATACATAAATAATATGCTAATGGACGTCTCTTTGTTGCTTAGTGGTGACTGGTGACACCATATATGACAATACCTCTCTTTTTCAGTTACATCATCATGGACCTGTGGGTCGATTATACAAGATATCAACTCCTCGTTTGTTTCTGTTTACTTGAGTACTTCATCTAGTTAATACATTCGTATCACAAATGTTCATTTGCTCACAGACTCACAGTGACAGCCATAACCATAAGCTTATGTTAGAAAGGAAACATATATATATATATATATATATCCGTGTACAATTTCTCCAATAGTTGAGAAATGCGTTCGAAATAAATGATACATTCGTTATAGACGACTTTGTAATTTTGAAAGTTTGCTAGCTTTCCATTAGCAAATCAATTTGTGTTCATAATTTTTGAATGTTTCATTGTTGAACTATTGTTGGTGAAGTTTTTTCTTAACAATTGCTAAAAGTATGGGTACAATAATTCTGCTTTCAGGAAACAAATAAAGACACAACGCACGTAACGATGGAGGAACTGGCAGAAATCCCAAACACGCTTTCATAGCTTGGCTCAACTCTCGACATAGGCTTCTTACACGGGATCGGTTGTTACGATGGGGTTTTACGGTTCCATCTATGTGTCCTCTCAGTAACTCTATGGATGAATCTCGGCAACACTTGTTCTTTGATTGCTTTTATGCGAGGGAGGTTTGGCATCACTTCACTGGTAAAGTCCATATCTCTCCTCCTCCTACCTTTGAAGCTGGAGTCAGATGGTTGAAGTATCCATGTAGGGATAGAAACATTACTTGGATTCTTCGACTACTTTACCAAGCCTCAGTGTACTCTATTTGGAAGGAGCGTAATTCACGAATACATTCCTCTCTCTCTTGCCCAGCCTCGGTTTTGATCCAGGAGATCAAAAGCATCATTCGAGCTCACCTCGGTCCCCTAACTCTTAAACAAAGGATCTCCAATCCGGATGACTCTCTCTTGGTTACTTGGTTTCGTTACTTCCTCTAATCTTTCCTTTATTGTATTTTGTTAAGTTTGTAGGTGTTACTCTATGGGAGGCACTGTTTGTATTCTCCCCTATTGAGGTTAATGAAAGGTATGCTTTAAAAAAAAAAAAAATGATTCGTATGTGACGTACTCGAGAAGGAACCTTAAAAGCGTGTGAGTTAGTTTTTACACATTAAATTGAGGCTATTACATTTAATTGGGATGACTGTTACATCCAAATCCTTATATAAATATAGGTTAAATACTTAAATTTTAGAATGCTAATTTAAAGAGAAAAAAAAGGCACATAGGTGAGTCTCCTACCCTAGTAATCCGATAAAACCAAAAAATGTCTTCCGGCAATAACGCCTCCGCTAATCTCGCAGTGGCCATTGCTCTACTTTTCGCCGGCGCCCTATATATCTACTTCTCATCGCGTTCTGTTTCTGATCCTATCTCCGATTTCCAAAACTATGTCGACTCTCTCGTAAGTAAGTTAATTGATTCGTGAAATATAGGTATGTAAGAGTAATTATAGCTAGCAAGATTTGAAATATTAAAGTGATGACAGAGAAGGATAGCGTATCCCGTGGACGAGCTAGAGGCCGTGCTAGACATGGCTGCGACACGAAACAACAAGACGGTGATAATAGCAATGGTGAACAAAGCCTACGTGAAGGAGGTTGGAGGAGGGAGGACGATGCTGGATCTGTTTTTGGAGAGTTTTTGGGAAGGAGAGGGGACTCTGCCGCTACTAGACCATCTAGTGGTGGTGGCAGCGGATCAGACGGCCTACGATCGTTGCCGTTTCAAGAGGCTCCACTGCTATAAGATGGAGACCGAAGGGATAGACTTGGAGGGAGAGAAAGTATACATGTCAAAAGATTTCATTGAGATGATGTGGCGAAGGACTCGCTTGCTCCTAGACGTCCTCAGCCGCGGGTACCATCTTATTTTCACGGTAAGGTCGTCTGTTCCTCGATTTTGGAACATATAACAAAACACTTGATTTGTTGCTTTAAAATAGTGTGTACATATGTCAGGATACGGACGTGTTGTGGCTAAGGAGCCCTTTGTCCCGATTAAGCAACAACGAAAACTTGGATATGCAAATAAGCGTGGACAGTAATAATGGCACGGGAGGACACTTGATCAACACAGGATTCTACCACGTCCGGTCCAACAACAAGACCATCTCCCTCTTCCAGAAATGGTACGAAATGAGGCTCGAGTGGACGGACATGAAGGAACAGGACGTCCTTAAGAAGCTCTTGGACTCCGGCTTCTTTGACCAGCTTGGCNAGTGGTCAGTCCCTCAATTTGGAACATATAACAAAACACTGAAGTTGTTACGTTAAAATAGTGTGTACATATGTCAGGATACGGACGTGATGTGGCTAAGGAGCCCTTTGTCCCGGTTAAGCAACAACGAAAGCTTGGATATGCAAATAAGCGTGGACAGTAATAATGGCATGGGAGGACACTTGATCAACACAGGATTCTACCACGTCCGGTCCAACAACAAGACCATCTCCCTCTTCCAGAAATGGTACGACATGAGGCTCGAGTGGACGGACATGAAGGAACAGGACGTCCTTAAGAAGCTCCTCGACTCCGGCTTCTTTGACCAGCTTGGCCTCAACGTTGGCTTCCTCAACACAACCGAATTCAGTGGCTTCTGCCAAGACAGCCCTGACATGGGGGCTGTCACCACAGTCCACGCCAACTGTTGCCGCCACATCTCTGCTAAGGTCTCTGATCTCACTCTTGTTCTTGGTGATTGGAAACGCTACAAAGCCTCCCGTGTCAACAGCAAGTGGAGCCCCCATGTTGAGTGCGGGCGTTCATGGAGTGACGCCCACTATATCCCCAGGCTCTGACCCTTCTTCGTTCATATAGTGAGATTACTATTTGTATACAGAAATCCAGTATCTATTAACTGCATATGTATTTAAGTTAATCATAGCTAGCTAGTGGAGCATTGCATGCTTCTCTTTTGACAAGTAATTACAAAACATCTTATATGTGTGTTACAACAAGATTGTTTTTTGCTCTGCCTTTTATTTATACCACCTAGCTAGCTACTTGATATATAATTCACAAAAGATGAGAGTTCCAATTACAATGCACAAGCACAAGTTGGTGGATAAACCAAATGAGTGAGCTCGAGACCTCGTGCACCCGAAGCGAGAATCATACCATTGCACCAAATGCCCTGTTCTGAAACTTAAATACATGATTTCCTTTGTGTTTTGGGGAAATCAATTGATGTAGGCGGTAAGCGGTTCATTTTCTTCAGCATACAAAACGTATTTATGTATAAGCCAATGTGCGTCGTAGGATATGAAAGAAAGGTACGTTGTGGATCCACTTATTGGTTGAAACTTCAGCACTTGATTTCTGAAAGTGTGGGGGAATTGTTATATGTTAAGATCTAAACTGTTAAATGATTACGAGAAATTAACTAATACTAAAATATTATTATTGTCATTTATTGTTTAATTCAAAGAAATTAAAAAAAACAGTAATTTCGTTATAGATTATATTAATAATTCAATATGTTTAGAAAAATATATTTTGGATAGATAAAAATCTTTGGCAAATCTAAAAAAAATAAAAGGAATTGAAAAGGAGATAAAATTGGAAAAAAAAAAAAATCTCAACTAATTTAATAAAATATGATTGTATATTTGTATGTATCATAATCTAAATATTTTTTTACTAAATTTTAATGGCATATCATGTGTTAGTTCATAGCAACTGAATCTATTAAAAAAAGAGAAATAAAGTGCGTCGTCTAGTCTTAAGGAGAAAACCAAAAAAACACAAAAGCCTAATTAATATAAGACGATTTGTGACGTATTCGTGAAGAAACCTTAAGAACGTTAATTAGGACATTCCGAGAAATACATAATTGTTAAGTTGATTGTAAAGTCACACAATAAATAGATAAATAGGTTTAATTGTTGTGTACAAAATCATCAAGAGAGAGATAGAGGACATAATGACACAACAAAGACGTGAGTCTCCTAATTCCTACTAATCAGATAAACCAAAAACATGCCTCTCTGCAATAACTTCTCCGGTAGTCTCGCCGTTGCCGTCGCTCTCCTCTTTTTCGGCGTTTTATACATCTTCAATCTTCAAAACCATGCCGACAATACTCTGGTAATTGGATTCATAAATATATATTGTAATGTAGACTAAATACATAGGAGGAAGACTTTTATTGAAATATTTTTTTAATTGGTGACAGAGAAGCACTGAGTATCCGGTAGATGAGCTAGAGGCGGCGCTGGTTAGGGCGGCGGCAGGAAACAACAAGACGGTTATCATAACGATGGTGAACAAAGCGTACGTGGAGGATGTCGGGAGAGGCCGGTCGATGCTGGATCTGTTTTTGGATAGCTTTTGGGAAGGAGAAGGGACTCTGCCGCTTTTGGACAACCTGATGGTGGTGGCAGCGGATCAGACTGCCTATGATCGGTACCGTTTCAGGAGGCTTCACTGCTACAAGATTGAGACCGATGGGGTTGACTTAGAGGAAGAGAAACTATTCATGTCAAAGGAATTTATTGAGATGATGTGGCGAAGGACTCGCTTGCTCTTAGACGTTCTTCGCCGTGGTTACCATGTTATTTTCACGGTAAGGTCGTCACCCGATTTTGCAACTTATAATATAAGTACAAACAAAACACTTCAATTTATTGCTCAATAATGTCAGGACACGGACATAATGTGGCTGAGGAGTCCCTTGTCTCGGCTAAACGAGAGCTTGGATATGCAAATAAGCGTGGACCGTAATGGCGTGGGGGGACACTTGATCAACACGGGATTCTACCACGTTCGGTCCAAAAACAAGACCATCTCCCTCTTCGAGAAGTGGTACGACATGAGGCTCAACTCCACTGGCATGAAAGAACAAGACGTCCTCCAGAATCTCCTAGACTCCGGCTACTTCGACCAGCTCGGCCTCACCGTTGAATTCCTCAACACCAACGAATTCAGCGGTTTCTGCCAAGAAAGCTCTGACATGAGCGCTGTGACAACCGTCCATGCCAACTGCTGCCGCCACATCCCTGCCAAGGTCTTTGATCTCACTCGTGTGCTTCGTGATTGGAAACTCTACAAAACCTCACATGTCAATAACAAATGGAGCCCCCATGTTAAGTGCTGGCGTTCATGGAATGACTGAATCTGAATGACACCTAACTATATGTTACAATGCTCTGACCCTCTTCGTTTATAATACCTAAACATTTATGTATTATATATAATATGCTTCCAACCTTTGACTTGGACATCACTCTATATCAAATGTCTTAAAACGCTGTCGTTTCTTACCAAACTATCTCTCTCTTCTTTGTCATTATGGAAACAGAGTTTACTGTAATTGACTCGGAAAGTTTCAATCTTTATCACAAATTCAAAGCTTTTTTTATGTAAGCATGAGAATCTTCAGATTCACGTCAGTCTCACGGCGGATTTTTCCGTCGAATCACTACTCCACAATCCCGTCGAAACAAGACGTTACGTCTCTGTCACCGGCAAGATGCATTGCGGCTGCTCTTCAAGAACACATCAATTCTCCGACCTCAAAAGCTGGGAAGAAGATACACGCAGATATTATAAAAACTGGGTTTTTAACAGATTTGAACATATCCATCAAACTACTCATCCTCCACTTAAAATGCGGCTGCGTGACATATGCACGCCAAGTGTTCGACAAAATACCCAAGCCAACTTTATCGGCTTATAACTACTTGATTAGTGGGTACTTAAAGCATGGATTGGCGAAGGAGTTTATTCTACTAGTTAAACAGATGGCATACTCTGGCGAAAAGGCAGATGGGTACACGCTTTCAATGGTTCTAAAGGCATCTAGTAGCTTTGGCTCGAATGTGATGAGACGGATGAGACTGCCGCGTAGCTTATGCAAGTTGGTCCATTCCCGGATTATAAAGTTTGACGTTGAGTTAGATGATGTGTTGATTACTGCACTTGTGGATTCTTATGTGAAGAGTGGGAACCTGGAGTGTGCAAGGATTGTGTTCGAAACTATGAAAGATGAGAATGTTGTTTGCTCTACATCAATGATCTCAGGTTACATGAACCAAGGTTTTGTGGAGGATGCGGTAGAGGTTTTTAATACGACTAAAGTGAAGGATATTGTAGTTTATAATGCTATGGTGGAAGGTTTCAGCAGATCAGCTGAGACTGCTAAGAGTGCAGTTGGCATGTATATTTCTATGCAACGAGCTGGTTTCCATCCGAATATTTCAACTTTTGCTAGTGTGATTGGGGCATGTTCGGTTTTGACATCCCATGAAGTTGGTCAGCAAGTGCACGCTCAAATTATGAAGAGTGGAGTTTATACGCATATCAAAATGGGGAGCTCTTTGTTAGACATGTATGCCAAATGCGGAGGGATTGATGATGCAAGAAGAGCCTTTGACCAGATGCAAGAGAAGAACGTGTTTTCGTGGACTTCGATGATTGATGGATATGGAAAAAATGGAAACCCTGAGGAAGCACTCCAACTCTTCACTAGGATGAAGGAGTTTCGTATAGAACCCAATTATGTAACTTTTCTTGGAGCTCTCTCTGCTTGTTCACATTCTGGTTTAGTCAACAAAGGTTATGAGATATTTGAGAGCATGCAGAGAGATTATTACTTGAAACCGAAGATGGAACACTATGCTTGCATGGTTGATCTCATGGGACGAGCTGGAGAATTGACTAAAGCTTTTGAATTTGTTAGGACGATGCCGGAAAAGCATAATTCAGATGTTTGGGCAGCTCTTCTCAGTTCTTGTAATTTGCATGGTAATGTTGACCTTGCAAGCATAGCTGCGAGTGAGCTTTTCAAACTGAATGCTGACAAAAGACCTGGAGCTTATTTGGCATTATCCAATGTTTACGCTTCTAATGATAGATGGGACAATGTGAGCAAGATCCGAGAGGTGATGAAAGCAAGAAAGATATCTAAAAATATTGGTCGTAGTTGGACTAGAGACGATTGATTGTAGGTACTTGAATAAGAGTCTTGTATTTATCAGGCTTTTGGGTTTGGTCCATTCATAGAAGATTGATTGGAGATGAGACTTTTTGCCTCAAGAGTGTTTTACAAAAGTGATAATTATGAAACATACAGTAAGGCTTCTTTTATTCATGCTCTTCAAATCAAATACACTGGCTCAAAAACATTTGTTCAGTGATGAAACCGCAATTTACACATAGTTGATGATTTTGTGATTGTGTTTCTGCTTTACTGTGCGTACTTAGAGTTCGTTTTTTTGGTGATCAAGACAGAGCAATTTCACCTTTGTGGAACTTGTCCATGGCCTCCTTAAACTCAGGCATTGCAGATTCGCGCAGGTTCACCAAAACCTTAAATCCACTGTCCTTGCTTCCAGCAGCAGCATCAGCAGAATATGGCAAGAAGAAACATGGTTCCATGCTTCCAAGCAACTTGTTTGATAGTGGCAAAACCGTCACAGGTCCTCCCCATCCGAAATCAATCGTGGAATGCCCTAGGTATCTCCAGTCTGTGAATCCAGTCACTCCTGTTTTACATAATCCAAACATGAAAACACGAAAAAGCTTGAACTTTGTTTTGAGTTTTCCTTAGTTTCCAAAACCAAAAAAAGTTCTTGTATGTTCTTTACCTGAACCGGCATTGATTCCATCTTTGTGATGCAGCTCTTGGAAGTCAATAAAGGAGCGTACATATTCATCACTCGCATTGGATTTGCTCTGTTTTATGAGCTCTGCAGTTTTCCAAATTGGTTGCTCTATGAGCTCTCCAGCTTTGAT
Organism: Camelina sativa; assembly: GCF_000633955.1. Classification (NCBI taxonomy): domain Eukaryota; kingdom Viridiplantae; phylum Streptophyta; class Magnoliopsida; order Brassicales; family Brassicaceae; genus Camelina; species Camelina sativa. Next base: position 13,436,575 of record NC_025687.1, on the reverse strand, counting down.
CTGAGCATACATTGGCACACATCCGTTTCCCCAGTAGCCTTTAGGCAAAGGTGGGTTCATCAACCTTCTAATATTTATCGCATACACATACTTCACATTCTCGTCTCCCCTAGTCTTTGCAGCTCTTACCCTGAACAGTTCAAAATTTTCTTGTTTTCAGATCAAACATTTCAAGAACTTTGATTAAAACAAACATTAAAACAATAGTGTTACTTACTTGACACGCCAAATGTAAGCACCTAGAGCTTCAAATGTAGTGAAACTCAAACCCGATTTCTCGAGCAACTGCGCCTTGAACCGGTCCAAAGACTCGTCGGTCACAAAGAAACACTCTCGTTTAACGTCTCCAATGGCTTGTCCGTACGGATCAAAGTCCTTATCCAAGCTCAAGAAGTCACGAACCGGAGCTCCAACCCAAGGCTTCTCCCTTGGACCAAGTAAACGTGCTCTGTCCCAAACCGGTTCAATAGAGATCTTAGTAGCTCCACGAGCTATTTCCGCCATAGCATTGAAGAACAGACTCGCACCTAACCCGTCGCAGATGGCATGGTGAATCGCCGCTCCTAAAACCCAACCACCACACTGAAACATCGTGACTTGGAGTATACAAGGATTAACCATTCCCTCTTCCCGGGTCGGATCCGGTACCAATCTCTCGACGAAACCTGGATCAGGCCCATCCAAATACCCAACGGACTCGAGCGTACAGTTAACAGTAGCGTTGACTATAGGCACGCTTTGACCAGCGGTGCAGTATAGTTCAAAGCGATCATCGGAGGCAGAACGACGGAGAGTTCCCGCGAGAGGGTAATAGTGAATGAGAGCTGTGGCTAGAGAGGCGGATACAACGGCGGAGGGGGATTTTCCGACGACGGTGGAAGAGGAGGAGGAGGAGTAGACGCGGAGGTAACGGAAGCTGACGTGGAGGTTGTTATCGTTATCGAGATGAGAGAGAGAGAGTGTTTGGTCGTTGGGGAGTGGTTGGTGGGAAGGTTGAACGAGGGTTGTTTCGGTAATTTCAAGTGTCGCCATACCTTTGATAATAAAAAAGATTGGTGTCGTGGTGTGTGTATGGTATGGGTCTTTGCTGGTTCGTTTTGGGGTCCAAATTTATACTTAAGTATCGATTAGAAAAAGGCAAATTCAATGCCTTGAGGACAGCTCATGGTGGTAGGCTTCACCAACTACCAAACAGTCAAGTCCCATGTCCAAATTTTTGGTTACCTACAACAGTTTCAAACATAACAATTTTGAAGTTTCTTACTCATGCCATACTTGTCTTCACTGTTTTTTTGTATGTCTTTTCAGATCATACTTGTCTTGTTGTCTTCACTGTTTTTTTTTTCTCCTCCACAAGATTAGTATTTTTTGTATTTTTGCTTTCGTTAAGGAGATAAAGTTGTGGTTGAAAAAGAGAGTAACTGCATGCAAGAGATATAAAAAAAAGAACAAAAATGTGAACTAGAATGCAGCTTCAATAATTCAATGGGTGAAAAGAATAATTTTAGTCTGATTTTTGGGAATAAAACGATGGCAAGTGAACAAAAAATTCTTGGTAAGAAACAATAAAATAAATTAGAAGTCGAAAAGTAGATATAGTTGGTGGAACTAAAATGGTTATGGTTCATTAGTATAACACAAGATGTATGGTGCCACTAAATTTTTTTTTTATAGTCATTTGACTGGTGCTAATTCCAAAATATATTATACAATAGGAGAAGGTTTTTTTCAACTTTTGCTAATAAGATGACACTTGGCTTGCTATTTTTATGACATCTGTATTTTCTTTTGTCTGGACCTAATTAACTATAGTTTAGACCCAATTAACTAGAAGTCCATCAAACCAAAAAAAAATCATCAACATTTTCTTCCTCCCTTCTTTAATCAAAAACATATGCGGCCCCCAAGAATCTAGAGTCACCTTGTATCAGCTGTCGTTGGTTTCATCTTGGAACGATACAACATTAAATTAAATTTATAGGTTTGAATTCTTGGGTTTAATTTATATGTTTGAATCTTATATAATTTTCACGGGAACAAGCGGAATCAAATTTAAGTAAGATGGTGGGATGGTATTATTTAAGTAAATTAGTTTCTATTTTTTTTTAAATTTGTTTATATAAAATTAAATTATGAACATAACTACTTAGGTTTGATTTGAAAGAATACCATCATTTTATGCATTGCTTTATATCTACCCACTATTTTCCTCACTTTTTATTTTTGTTTATATTACTTCTAATTTTTAACTTATTATTTTGAAACACTTGTGAATTTATGATCTTTAATATTTGATTTCAATCCGTTCTCTCTCTTAAAGGCTCAAACATTGTATAGAGTTTAATTTTCTAAAAACAACCTATTACCATACAAGCACATCTTCTTTCATACTATTGTGAAAACTAAAACATTTACTTTCTATTCTATCCTCGATTCAATCTCCAATAAACAACAAAACACCGGTAGCAATAGTATCATTGTTCAGATAATCAGTTTTTGGGAAATTCCTAACTTTATAAGAAATATTATCTTACTAAGTCTTAAATATTTTTTCCACAAATGTAAATTATTTTTACATTGTTCATCTTTTGATGATTTATGCAATCATTTTTAAATACTTATAAAAGAAAATAAATAATTTCATGTGTATTTGATTTTAAAATAATTTTAATATATAATTATGTTGGGCGTCAAATTCTTAGAGTAAGAGTTGAAATTAAAGAAACCTTACTATATTATATCATCAAATAATAAAGTAAATTTTTCTTTTGGAAAGCTCCAAAAGATTGTCATTTGATGCTCTCTTCTTTCACAAGTATCATTTTGTTTCTTTTAATTTTTATTGTAACAAATTTAGTCAATTAACAAATAATTTGATGGTTAAATAGTTTAAGGATATAAGATTATAATATTGGGGTTGTATAGGATAATGCCAAGTAATAATTGGCTGTTTAATTTCCACACTTTAATATAAATAATTCACATGACCTTGATATTACATTATTTTATTTCATTTTCAATACATTAAATTCATAAACTAAAGTATAATTTAATATATAATTTCTAAATAACTAAATGAAAATTGAATTGTTTTTTTTTTTGATAAACAGATAACTGAATATATTTCTGTTTAAAGAGAGAAGCGAATATATCTTTGCCCGTTCATAGATTTATATTTATAATATATTTAAAAGAATAGACAATTTAGTTATTAATTCACAATAATGTATTTTTATAAACCTGACACGTTTTCTATTAACTTTTCTATTCCATCTCATCAATCCCATACAAGTTTGTACTTACTCCCATTTTTGTAACTTTCATAATATTTATAGTAATGCAATGAATGATTAAGAATAGTATTTTAGAAATATTATATATATAACGAAAATATTAATATGTAATAATTGCATATATATAACTTTCACATAGTTTATGTGACTCCTATAACAATGAAATACTCTTTTTGTTTTGATTTAGTTGTTGTTTTAGGTTTTCAATGAATATGTTTGGTGAATCTTCCTGTTTTATCCTTGCTGTTTAAAATTTTTGACCAATGAAATTTTTATAAAATATATTAATAAAGGGTAAAACAGACAATTTAATAGTTTTTTAGTTTGTGTGAAAAAACCTTAAACGACAAGTAAAAAACCAGAAAAATTATAAATTACATTTACCTATTTGATATAAAGATTAGTGTATTTATTATCTAATTAAATAATAAAAATTTTATATGCTCTTAACTACAATTTCTCTTATAGATAGAAAGATATACATTTTACTAACCCTCATATTTTAAATCTTACATAATGTTTTATTTAATTAATAATTATTCAACTAACAATTTCCAAAATTATAAAAAAAATATCTAAAAACAATGTAAACTAAATGCGTGCTACGGACGGAGTGACTCCTAGTAATTTAAATAAATTTTGGTTAGATTATTATACTCCTATTTTAGAATTATATCGAAATTTTAGTTGGAATGATAATCAAATGTGAGATTTCTTGAAAATTGTAGAGGCTTTGCTTCAAGGTCGCAGAGGGGTTTTATTCGAAAATAGATTATTAGATTTTCACATTCATAAAATACAAGATTTCCATACAACTTGGCAACTCTAAGCCTCAAAACATATTTCCTTATGTGACATATGTCACATACATAATCCACTCAATCATAATGACTTGACACCAAAGTATCTCCTGACTTCGTCACTAATAACAGTTTCTAGTTACAAAAGGTATTTAAAACAAACATCACTGTTAACAAAAAAAAAAAAGAAGCAAATATCACTTTTAACAGCGTACATATATGTTAATGTGTTCCAACAAGCAATTCGATTTGTCTAAAATCACCCGAAAATAAAATAAATGTGAACTTTTCAAGAGAACTGCACCTTTTTCATATATTTTTCGTCTAATTCTTGTAGCACAATTATTTTTTAATTTGGAGTGTTATGAATTTATGATTCTTATTCCTTATTGTTACGTATAACGATCATTAGAATATGCTTCGGTATATTAGTTCATGTTTTATGTTGAAATTAGTATCTGTTTAAGGTTTTATGTTGATATTTACGAATCAATTTTTTTTTCTTTCACAAATAGGGGGTAATACTCGAACATATATAATTTCTATTTTGAATAATATCTAATATATTTGATTAATACTTAGTTCCAAATAAAAAATTGACTCCATTAAAAATTAATGAGCAGATCGGGCCACTTGAGGGAAGAGATTACGGATACTATCGCGTGCGTCAAACATCTCCATGATCATTTCAAAATTGTTTTTTTTTCAGTCATTTTATAATTCGTTAGGTAAGGAATCCGTTTTTATGATTATAAAACTATACTAAAGTAAGGAAGGAATCTTTCGTTATATTATTTTCCACGATATCGAATAATCCAACTTTGTGATGGGAGCGTCCAACTTGTCTGACGTTTCTTTAGTTACTTCATTTTCAACCAATAACCAAATACTACTCTTTCTTGCTGGCATCATAAATGAATCTAATAATTGCCTCATCTCTTGCCATTACTCAATGATGATCTAAAAAAAAAAAGACTATAAAAAATTGAGTGATACAGACGACAAAGACCACGACTCTTCTTCCCCATGGCTTCTTCAGCGAAGAAGCTCATCTCAAGCTTTCTACTTGTCTTATACTCCACTACCATCATTGTCGTTTCATCAGAATCTCGGTGTCGGCAGTTTAAGTCAATCATCAGCTTTGGTGATTCCATTGCCGACACCGGAAATTATCTCCATCTCTCCGACGTCAATCATCTTCCTCAAACCGCCTTTCTTCCTTATGGTGAAAGCTTCTTCCATCCTCCCACCGGCCGTGCCTCTGATGGCCGTCTTATCATCGATTTCATTGGTACCTAATTTTTCCTCTCTTTTAGGCAAAAACCACTTGTGCTCTCATCTGCTTTAGGTCTTTCTTGCGTGAACATCAAGTAATAAACCCTACTTCCTCCAGAGTTTTTTGTAATTTATTCTTACTATTCAAACAGCCGAATTCTTGGGACTACCGTACGTACCGCCTTATTTTGGATCCCAAAACGTGAGCTTCGAACATGGGATCAATTTTGCGGTGTATGGAGCAACCGCATTGGATCGAGCGTTTCTTGTGGGAAAAGGTATTGAGACTGATTTCAGCAATGTGAGTCTAAGTGTTCAGCTTAACACCTTTAAGCAGATTTTGCCTAACCTCTGCGCCTCATCCTCTCGTGGTTAGTAAACTTAGCCTTGTTCACTTCTATATCATTGATGATGAATCGAGCTTGGTTTTAACGGGGTTGATTTCTTTCTCTGTGTTCAGATTGTAGAGAGATGCTTGAAGACTCACTGATACTCATGGGAGAGATTGGAGGAAACGACTATAATTACCCGTTTTTCGAAGGCAAAAGTATCAATGAAATCAAAGAGCTTGTTCCTTTAATCATCAAAGCTATTTCTTCTGCAATTGTGGTAACAAATCTTTACATTTCCCTCCGCCAACACAAAAAGGTGTTTTATGTTTTTTTTTTATAACAAATTAAGAAACAAAACTACAGGATTTGGTCGATTTAGGGGGCAAAACATTTTTGGTACCCGGAGGCTTCCCAGCAGGATGCTCTGCGGCGTATCTGACTCTATTTCAGACCGTGGCAGAACAAGACCATGATCCTTTGACAGGTTGTATCCCATGGCTCAACGAATTTGGAGAGCACCACAACGAACAGCTTAAGACAGAACTCAAACGACTCCAAAAACTCTATCCTCATGTCAACATCATTTACGCCGACTACCACAATTCCTTATACCGGTTTTTTCAAGAACCAGCTAAATACGGTCCGTTCCACTTAAAACTCTGCCACTGACCTTTCACGGTTTGATTCATTAACCGATATTTGTTTCTCTCTTATATTAGGATTTAAGAACCCTTTGGCTGCATGTTGTGGAGTCGGAGGTCAATACAACTTCACTATTGATAAAGAGTGTGGATATGAAGGAGTTGGCTATTGTCAAAATCCTTCTGAGCATGTGAATTGGGATGGTTATCATTTAACCGAAGCCACGTACCAGAAGATGGCTCAGAGTTTACTCAACGGCCCCTATGCAACTCCTGCTTTTGATTGGTCCTGCCTTGACTCTGATTCAGTGGCTAAGGAGTATTCCTTCAGCAGTTAAAATTCAAGAATTTGTTGTAAAAAGAATGTGATGATGATTATTAACAAGAACAGATTGCTTGTACGGCAAGATTTGACTAATGACAAATACTTAAGGTGAGGATCATAAGTGCTTAGTGCTAAATGCTATAAGTGCTAGCTACTACTTTATATATGATGTGGTAAATGTAGACATAATCTCTTTTTCAAAAGAAAAAAAAATGTAGACATAATCTCCATTAATTTATATCTAACTTATAATATCTATATTTTGTTAATTAGGAAAAATAAAAAACCTAAAAAACTTACGATTTTGATACTCCAGTTTGGACTTTGCCTCCTAGGCTCCTCTGCTCCGATTTTCTCTTTTCCACGACGTCTCTTGTTGTTGTCTTCCCTGCAACCTTCCTTCGAAAGTTCGAAGTCTTTTTCTTTATGCTCTAGTTAACAAGTTGGAGGAAGCAAAGATTACATTATGCATATATGACAATAATCAATTTTATTTAATAGAGAATAAACTCTGGAAATAACAAACAGGGAATCCAATGGAGTCAGCAGTGAAAGCAGCATCATAAGTTTTGGTTTGCGGATCATGTACCACCAGTGTTCGACTATCTTGTCGAGAAAAATACAGCAACTTCTTCTTCTTCTTATTCTTCTTGTCCCCATCCAAAAGTGCTAGTGGCACGACCGGGCATTGAACTTGGAAATCAAACTTGATGAAAGTTTGATCAAGATCTAAGGAATAAATCTTGGCCCATGTCTTGCTCTCAGAGTTGAACGACCATATATCTTGGTTGGGCCAATTCATAGAGGAGACGCACAAGCGGTCGTCGAGGTTGCACATATTGAACTTGTCAGGTTTTGCATTGGCAAAAGGAGTTACAGGGATGACTTGAAAAGCTTCGGTGTGAAGATCCAAAGATATAACTTGGGTTTCTGGGCAGTCGACGGTGAACCAATAAAGCGACCCATCTACATAGGCAGGATCTCGGGAAAAAATCCGGTAAGGTGCAGAGGGAGTGACATACCTCCAGGCATTGGTGGTGAAGTCGAAAACTTCGCATGTAGTAGCAGTACCGTCCTCTAGGGACAACTCGGAGGAGTTGTATAACCAAACGGCCTTGTATCTGCCTGTGAATTTGTCCTTACCGAACCCAAGCTCAAAAAAAATGGTTTTTCCTGTGTCGATTATGAGTTGGTTAAAGCTGGAAAGAGGAAGAACTCGATGCCACCTAGTGGTGGGATTGACCACAAAACCCGAGCGGTCGGGAAAGTAGAGACAAACGAGACCGTCACAGCAACTCTCAGCAACAAAGTAATATGTGTTATCCCAAGGAGTAGGGATCTGGAGCGATGATGATGAACCCACCACCAATGTTCTTAGACATTCGATTTCCGAGATTTGTTCTACGTCCTTCGGTACAGTGAGACCATCCCCGTAAACAAGTACAGGCACCATAAGAACATCAGGATCTCCTGATTGCTGACGATGCTTGTATTGTCTTTCTTGGAATAAAGGGGATTCGATAGTTGATTTCCACTGCTTCGATACAGCCTTGAATCTCATCAGAGACGTCGCTGGAGCTCTCTCGAGGATGAGCTCTACGACATCGTGGTAAAGACATTCCGTTCTCGAACAAAGTTTTTTCGACATAACGTTGTTGCAAAATAATAATTCTCTTCATCGTGCAGAACCCTTATGTATACTAGTTATCTGACCAAAAAAAAAGAGTTAACTTCACCAAACACTTTTCCCTTTTTTTATTTATTTATTTTTATTTTTTTGAAAAATAATTTTTCGTTTTTTCTTTAATCTAGAAAAATTTCATTCTACGGGTCTCATCAATTTATGAAGGAAAAAAAGGAAAGGATCGTCTTAATCCAATTGAACATATTGTTCCTCTATGAATATCTCCTAACTGAACTAAACTTATTTCTTTAGAAGGTATGTTCATTGGAGTTATTGTGTATCAAAATCGGATGTACAGAACGCAATATTACCGGACTTTTAACACACAAAAAAACGCAATTACCGGTTTAGTGTAACGAACTTTAGCATATAATTTGGGGGATTTATAAGTAAACAGAGGACTGATTATAGAACAAATGCATTCGAGTCAACATTATTTAGACCATTTTAATAAAATAAACAATGGGTTATACACTATCAAAGACAGACAAAGATGGTAATCTACCATGACTATGCGAAAGAAACTAAATGAATTACTGACAAAATAAAATAGAGATAAAATTGTAGCAAGCTATTACAGATCAATAAAAACAGAAAGAACAGGTTTGCACTATGAAGTTCTTGAATATACAGATATGCTCCAAGATTCATGTTGTCGTATTTTTTTATCCCTCTTCAAGTGCCACACATAACTATCATAATAAAAAGATGCATTTTATTGGCACCTAAATATATTTAAGCTACAGTAAAGGAACAACCTAACAGAGGAAATATGCCTTTGCAAGAAACCATCTGTTAACTATTCCAAATATAATAATTTTGTTTCTTCTTCCAATGTAGTATAAATGTATACTAACTAGATTTTAACCCGCGGTATACCACGAGATAATTTTTTATGACTAAAAATTTTAAACTTTAAGTTATATTGTATCTGTTTTTCTGTTAATATTGTTTGTTTTGTTTAATGTTTAAGATTGTAAAATTTAATTTTGATTATTAATTCACCCATGATACAATTTGTTTTTATATAATCGTAATAAATAAACTTAATTAGATATGTCTAATATTCTAAAATTGATGGTGTTAACAAAAGAATATGATGAAGATTTAACCCGCGTTCAAGTGTGGGATTATTGCTATTTTAAAAATTTATATAAATGTTAAGGTAAACCGTCTAACCTTATAATTCGTTCTGTAATATAACTCCGTTTATGACATTTTTAACATTTATAACCTTTTATTAATTTTAATTATATCAATAATCATATTCTGAAATTTTTGAATTGATGTTAAAATATATTAAAAAATGATAAACCAAGTGAAATATAAAAAAATTATTTTAGATATACTATCACGATATTATATTGAGGTGGAGATAATTTAGGAACATTATATTGAAGTCAAAAAATTTGGATGGATAAGAGGATATTTACCCAATTTACGTACCTTATTTTTGCTTATTTCGTTTTTATTTTTCATTTTAAAAAAAAATATTTTAATGATAATGACATTCGTTGTAAATACCTTTAAATTCCAACCTTTCTTTAAAACAAATGCTGTAAAAATGTTAATATAGATGTACAATACATATATCATTAAACGTGATGACATATCACTTTACCTGAAATCTTTGGAAAATGTAGCAAAATTTAATAGTGGGAACGATACAGATTTTTTTTTTTTGAATTGAATGTAAAATTTTATTCAATCGAAAAACCTTTTGTACAATGAATGCTTTGAGTGTGGTTTGAGATAGGGATTAAAAGCTCAGAATTTGTTTTTAAAAAACTAATAGAAGTTATCTCCGAAGAGGTGGAGGAGTAGAGAACCAAAGCTGAAGTCCATCAGCATAGCGTTGGTCTCCCATTGATGCTATCAAACTGAGATGATTTCTGATATTTTTGTCAATGTGCTTGATGGGAAGAGCTTGCGGGTTGGAGGGGTCACCATGCCGACGAGCATTCCGTTCTCGCCACAGATGGTATAAGGTGGATTGAAACAGGCAGCGGAACAGGAAGAGGTGGAGGTGCGGAATTGCCGGACTTGTGAGCAGTGCGATCAATTGATTCCAATCAGCAGAGTAGTTCGTAGCTAGGAGCGGTTGAGCGAGGTTCTTCCACACTCCTGCTGCGAATGAACACGAGAAGAAAAGGTGATTCCTGGATTCTTCTGCATTGCTGCAGAAACTGCAGGTCACGATACAGAAAAATTAAACAATGAAGTTTCAACTTTTTATAAATAGACGAGAGACTAGCCCATTTGTATCCCATGCTGCATGCATGCATAAAACCTGAGTGCTTTTTTTTTTTTTTGGTACAAATCTTAACTGCATTTTAGCCATCTAGTCTTTTTTTTTTTTTTTTTTTTTTTTTTTTT
>NC_025687.1:13408228-13425346 GCF_000633955.1 Camelina sativa | reverse complement strand
TTTTTTTTTTTTTTTTGAACAAAGGGGGTTCAAGTTCTATGGGGAGTTAGTTGTGGCTGCGGAAGAATATAGTTTGATATGAATTTATAGTGAGTGATTTTAAAAAGGTCAAACTAGGGTTAATGCCTCTTCCAGAGTTCCAGCCAGGTTCTGTAATAAAATTATTTTTTTAATTGTTGACAGAAATTTTTTTTTTTTTTTTTTTTTTTTTTGTTCAAAAGCCAATCTAGTCTAAACTGGACGTTTCTGAAGTTACTGTTGAACACTCACTAGCCAATCATTAAAACTGACCGTTTTCCACAATTTATACTTTCGTGTTGGATAATACACAAAATCCAATAACTTATTCCTCAAACTCTGCATTAATTAGTGGTGGAAAAATATTATAAACAAATTCTGTAACAGAACGACGATACTTTCCCCATGGCTTCGCTCATCTCATGCTTTCTACTTATCTTTTACTCCACCTCCACCATTGTTGTCTCATCAAAGTCTCGGTGTGGGCGTTATAAATCGATAATCAGCTTCGGCGATTCCATTGCCGACACCGGAAATCATCTCCGTCTCTCCGACGTCAAAAATCTTCCTCCAGTCGCATTTCTTCCGTATGGCAAAAGCTTCTTCCATCCTCCCTCTGGGCGTGTCTCCGATGGCCGTCTCATCATCGACTTCATCGGTACCCTTATTTTCTTCTTTGTCTATCAATACTTTTACCATTTTTTATCATCTGCTTTAGTTCTTTCTTTCTTGAACAGCAAGTTAGATACCTTACGTACTTGTTTCTAAGTTTCTATAATATTGTCTTCGTATTTGGTCAGCTGAATTCTTGGGACTACCATACGTACTGCCTTACTTCAGATCCCAAAACGTGAGCTTCAATCAAGGGATCGATTTTACGGTGTATGGAGCAATTGCCTTGGATCGTGAATTTCTTGTGAAACAAGGAATTAAATCTGATTTCACCAATATTAGTCTAACTGTTCAGCTTAACACCTTCAAGCAGGTCGTACCTAAACTCTGCGCCTTTTCAACTCATGGCAAACTTAGCCTTGTTCTCTTCCAAATCTATGATCCATTGAGCTCGCTTCTATCATTTTTTTTCTTCCGGTGGCTTAGTTTTCAAAGTGATGCTTGGAGACTCGCTTATACTCATGGGAGAGATTGGAGGGAACGATTATAATTATCCATTCTTTGGAAGAAAAAAGTATCAATGAAATCAAAAAGCTTGTTCCTCTAGTTACCAAAGTTATTTCTTCTGCAATTGTGGTAACAAATATTTACATATGTCCAATGCCCTCCACCTTAAAAGCAGAGCCGGCGCTGAACTTTCTAGGGCTACAAGCCAAAAAAAACAAAACACACTAAATGCAGCTTCTAGGGTTTGAACCTGAGTAGTGGTGCCAATAACATGACAACTAAACCATTGGCCTAAGGAAAACATTCATAGAAAACGGCCGAAATTTTCGTTTTATTACGCATGGCCGCAAGCCATTGCTTGGCTTGCTTGGCCTCTTGGCCGGCTCTGCTTCAAAGTATAACAAATTTAACAAATTTAATACCAAAAACTACAGGATTTGATCGATCTAGGGGAAAAAACTTTTCTGTTGCCCGGAAACTTCCCAGTAGGATGTTCCACGGCGTATCTTACTCTATTTCAAACCGCTAAAATAGAACACGACCCTTTCACAGGTTGTATCCCGTGGCTCAATAAATTTGAAGAGCACCACAACGAACAGCTCAAGACAGAACTCAAACGACTCCAGAATTTATATTTACATGTCAACATAATTTACGCCGACTACTACAACTCCTTAAACCGTTTTTTCCAAGAACCAGCTAAATGCGGTTTGTTCACCTAAAAAATTATGTGATTGACTATCTCATTCCTCAAAAAAAAAAAAAAGTTTCATTCCTTAATTGACATCTTGTTTTGGTATTTTTTTTCATTAGGGTTTAGGAACCGACCTTTGGCTGCTTGTTGTGGAGTCGAAGGTCAATATAACTTCACTATCGATGAAGAATGTGGACATAGCTATTGTCAAAATCCTTCTGAATATATGAATTGGGACGGTTATCATTTAACCGAAGCCACGCACCAGACGATGGCTCAAGGTATACTCAATAGTCCCTATGCAAATCCTGCTTTCAACTGGTCCTGCTTTGGCACTAAATTAGTGAATAAAGAGGGTTCTTCAGCAGTAAAAATTCAAGTTCTGTGAAAAGGGTATAATCTATGTTGTAATAGTGATGAGAATAACAGGTACCTCATGGCAAGGTTTTGACATAATATATTATTGACTTATATATGATTCTACTTGATGATGATAGATGCAAACAAGAGATAATCTCTAATAAATGATAAGGTCTAAAATGGAGAAGAATTGACACAAGGAAAATTATGTGTGACTGAAATGTGTGATGCAAGATTGCTCAAGGTTTGGAGGGAGAAGTTTGAAGATAAGAATTAATTGCCTTCAAGAAGAGTACTTGTGTCAATTCTTCTCCAAGATCAAATTGTGAAAGATGCATCGTTTTTAACTTTTAAGACATTCATCGTTTAGAGAAAAAAAATCAAATCTACAAAATACTTATACCATCTTTTCCAATATAATTTTTCTGTTAGATATTAAATTAGTAATTGAGTATTTAGATGATTAGGTAAGATACATGATTGTCTCCAGCTCTTTTTTAAAGCAGACATTACAAGTCCAACATTATGAGACAAGTCGAAGATATAGGGTTGCCGAGAAAAATTATAAGAAAACATTTTGATTTTTTTTAGAGCATCATTACTCGACTAACGGCTGAAAGTTTCTCAAAAAAACAATTTTTTCTAATAATTTTTTAATTTCTGATCTATTGAATAAATGACACATATCTTGTTTGGTCTGACAATCTTTTCTCAAGTGACTCTGGAAAGAAACGTTTCCGAGAAAGCATCTCCCAATAATGATGGTCTTAGTGATTGTATATATTTTTAGGTTTTACTAATCTTTCTTCTAAATAAAACTCATTTGAATTACTCGTCTAGAAATGTCAAAATGGTACCATAGCGCCAACCTTACCGAAGCAAACATCATAAATCTAACATTATACTATATATTAAAAACTTGTTTCTGTATATGTTAAAAACATGTTTTTTTTATAAAATGACATTTTCTAATACCATGTGTACTAGAACTAATCAATCTAAAAAAAATCTGAAGTTAAGAAAAATTAATTGATGTCAAACTAACCTAACTACAAAGAAATATATTTACCGTTATCTTGTCTTCTTCATTCTCTTTTTGTTATATCAGTCTTTATTATTAGATCTCTTGTAGTTCTCAGTAAACAAAAGAGAACGAAGAAGAGGAAAGGGCGGCAAGGGTTTATAAAATTATTTATTAGTTCATAATGACTTAATGTCATTTGTAATCCATAAGAAATATTACAAAATTACTGCATAAAAGCTTCCAAGCATATATATGAATGGATTGAAAACATATTTTTAGTTTTACTAAAAGAGAGATTATAGTACATAGTATTGATACATCCTGTTCTTAATTATATCATATTCTAAATTATTAAATTTTACAAATAAATATAAAATAAGAATTTTATGTTAAAGTTTACTTCAAATTATTTCATTATGAATATGAAATAGAAATTCGATTAATTTGAAGAAATTTTTAAGAAATTTTCAATAACTTTATAAGACTTTTAAAAGAAATGTTCAGTAACTTTATACGACTTTTTAAAGCATTTCTAAGAATTTTGGGTTCTTATTCAGTTTTGATTCTCGGTTTGATTGAATTTTAATTACTGGATTTCTTTTATGTTCAGTTTATTTTCCAAGTTAAGCAAAAATGATTTTTAAAGTTGTATATTAAATCTTTTAATGGGCTGCTAACAGGTTGATTCTAATATGGACTGCATGTATATAGATGGTTTACATTATATTTTTTATAAAACGCCAAATTTGCATATAGGCTAGTTTTTGTTTGTGTCTAAAGAATCTCTTACAATGTAGTAATAATAATAATTAAAAAAATCTATATAAATCAGTGCTCTACCTTTTTTCTGTAGGATACACCTTTCTAAAAAGAAAAGAAAAAAAGTTCATACATTTGTAGATTTCTTATCACATAAAAATAAAAGCAAGGGAAAGTAAATAGCTTCATGTGATGTCAAAACTCAAAATTATGAAAAAGGAAAAAAAAATCTGATTATCTTGTCTCTATACCTTTCCATGTTTGACAAAATCTCTAAAAAGTGTAACGGTTGCAAAAAAAAAAACAGACAGTTAAAGCCTGTAAACAATATTAGTCGTGTCAGTTGAAGAGTCGTGTCAGTTCAAGATATATTACCTTGAATAACATTAGTTTTTGGAGGAAAATACAAAAGAGTCTTTTCTAATTTAAGTAAAAAGCATTGATTATAAAGTGACAACTCAGTGTCGATTCCCAGCTTTTTTTTTCCATCTTGGGATTGTCTTTAGTCTAAAAATGACATATCTACATAAATAAATAAATTATGTCATAGATTTTTTCTGGAAAATAAAACCAATTTGTTGAGATTTGCATTAATAATAATCAAAGTATTCAGTAATTTTTTTTCACGTTAAATTGGTACAAAATATTGTATAAACTTATTTAATAGTAAAATATTAGTAAAACGTAATAATTAACAGTTGATATATTGTTTTTTAATTAATAACTTTTATAAGTTACAGTGTTATCTTGAAATTCACATATAATTTCATAATTAACAACATCAGATAACGACAATNAATCATCTTAAGCAACGAACGGTGATAGATTTGGGTAGAATCCAGTGCAAATAGCACGTGTAACAGTCAAGATCTCTCTTTTTTTTTTTTTCCTAACATAACCTTCTATGCTTTATATATATATTTTTTTTTTTATTTTTTTTCTATGCTTTACTCTTTTAAGATAAAATACAAAAGAGTCTTTTCTAATTTAAGTAAAAAGCATTGATTATAAAGTGACAACTCAGTGTCGATTCCCAGCTTTTTTTCCATCTTGGGATTGTCTTTAGTCTAAAAATGACATATCTACATAAATAAATAAATTATGTCATAGATTTTTTCTGGAAAATAAAACCAATTTGTTGAGATTTGCATTAATAATAATCAAAGTATTCAGTAATTTTTTTTCACGTTAAATTGGTACAAAATATTGTATAAACTTATTTAATAGTAAAATATTAGTAAAACGTAATAATTAACAGTTGATATATTGTTTTTTAATTAATAACTTTTATAAGTTACAGTGTTATCTTGAAATTCACATATAATTTCATAATTAACAACATCAGATAACGACAATATAGCTAAATTTAATTATGTATTATCATTACTTAAAAATGTTAACTAATTTTCACTAGTTCAGTAATTGGCGGCGTGAAAATATAGTTATATTTAGTATATTCATTATCATTATTTAAAAATGTAAATTAATTTTCACTAGTTTTGTAATTTGCGGCACCGCCACAAAAAATTTCATTAACTTTAAACAGTATGTTTACTTAAATTTTAGTGAACTAAATCGTGTTTAAGTTACTAAATTATAAATTTTGTAAAATAAGTCAAAAAAAAAGAAATTCTGAACTATATCTACTAATATTGAGGGTAAATTAGTGGAGTTCTGAATACTGAAAAAAAAAAAAAACTTTGTAACTTTTTAATTTATTCACTGCAAATACTTTTAAAAGTAAAAAATTATAAAAAAGCTGGCAAAACAAAAAGAAACAAACACAGTTCAACATGTGTCGTTATGATGATAAAGTAGCTAAGAGCTTCCTCACTGGACATTGGGTATATATATGCCTATATGGTAGGCTTCTCAATATCACCCATACAAACTCCCCCAGTTTCCATATCGCTTATTTTTTTTTTACTCAAGCTCTCTAGTAAGTATCTCTCACTTTTTTTTTTTGCAGTTTAGCTCTATTGCAATTCAGATCCTACATCTTGCAAACCCTATTTTAAAGAAATTTTTTGTTTCTTGAGTCATCAGCATATAGATTTATTTAGTTTGATATTTCGTTATTCATATATCAAGATGAAAGTGCTCAGGAAAGTTATCAGTATTGTCAATTTGATGGATGCACTAAAAGCTAGAAGCATTTTTCTTGTATACTGATATTTTAGAGGCCTCAAGCAGTTCTTTTTTTTTCAAAACTAAGACCAAATTTAAGAAAACAATATTTTTAAGGGAAGAAATATTTTTCAAAAGAAAAAATGGTTTTTTTCAAAGGCAAAAGATAGATTTCTCCAAGGGGAAAAAAAATACCATTTTCAAATAAAATAGTTATATGAGCCACAAGCTAGGCTCTTATTTAACCAGCTTCCGACCAAGGCTGATTCTGTTTGATCAAAGATGATTCTGCTTGTGTATATGTGATATTTATTTTCTATACACTTATTTAATTCTTCTGCACACACACGATTACTTTATTGTTTAATATCTAATAGTTTTTGATAATCCTTGATCTCACCTGTATCAAAAAGCTTCATAGCTTTTGGTTCAAAACTCTCAAGAAACCATTATCGACTAACCGTTTCTACCACTTTATCTCTTTTATGTTGGCATTGGGAAGTGCCCTTTATTGTTGTATTTTAAACTCTTTGTAGGGTAAATGTAAAAATTTGGTTTGGGTTGGATCGTGTATAGATTTTTTTCCAAAATCTCTAAAATCTTGATTAAATCGAAAATTCTGGGTTTGGATTCAGTCTAATTTTTTTGTTCTGTTCAGTTCAGATTTTTGATTAGATTTTTTTGCACAAGCCTAAACTAGAGGTTGACAAGTTAATTTTCTTATAATATCAATTAAAATTAAGATGGTCCAGTAATTTTTTTGTTCTGTTCAGTTCAGATTTTTGATTAGATTTTTTTGCACAAGCCTAAAGTAGAGGTTGACAAGTTTATTTTTATTTTTGTGTGTGTGGTTAAATACAATATGGTTCAGTTTGATTTTCTTCTCCTCAATTCATACTCGAATCTGATATTTGAATACATATAAGTAGGATGATATTGATCGGTATACAAAAAATGATTCCTCATGTTAAAATTTATATGGGACGAACTGTTGTACTTGTCTAGCTAGTTTAGTCAAAGGGAAGCCACTAATTCAATTCATGATTACCTTGTACGGATCGATCTTCCAGTTAAACAAGTCAGTATGCTCGATGATCAAAGTTTGCCATTTAGTCCTTCGTGGTTCCCCCCGNCAAAAAAAAAGAAATTCTGAACTATATCTACTAATATTGAGGGTAAATTAGTGGAGTTCTGAATACTGAAAAAAAAAAAAAACTTTGTAACTTTTTAATTTATTCACTGCAAATACTTTTAAAAGTAAAAAATTATAAAAAAGCTGGCAAAACAAAAAGAAACAAACACAGTTCAACATGTGTCGTTATGATGATAAAGTAGCTAAGAGCTTCCTCACTGGACATTGGGTATATATATGCCTATATGGTAGGCTTCTCAATATCACCCATACAAACTCCCCCAGTTTCCATATCGCTTATTTTTTTTTTACTCAAGCTCTCTAGTAAGTATCTCTCACTTTTTTTTTTTGCAGTTTAGCTCTATTGCAATTCAGATCCTACATCTTGCAAACCCTATTTTAAAGAAATTTTTTGTTTCTTGAGTCATCAGCATATAGATTTATTTAGTTTGATATTTCGTTATTCATATATCAAGATGAAAGTGCTCAGGAAAGTTATCAGTATTGTCAATTTGATGGATGCACTAAAAGCTAGAAGCATTTTTCTTGTATACTGATATTTTAGAGGCCTCAAGCAGTTCTTTTTTTTTCAAAACTAAGACCAAATTTAAGAAAACAATATTTTTAAGGGAAGAAATATTTTTCAAAAGAAAAAATGGTTTTTTTCAAAGGCAAAAGATAGATTTCTCCAAGGGGAAAAAAAATACCATTTTCAAATAAAATAGTTATATGAGCCACAAGCTAGGCTCTTATTTAACCAGCTTCCGACCAAGGCTGATTCTGTTTGATCAAAGATGATTCTGCTTGTGTATATGTGATATTTATTTTCTATACACTTATTTAATTCTTCTGCACACACACGATTACTTTATTGTTTAATATCTAATAGTTTTTGATAATCCTTGATCTCACCTGTATCAAAAAGCTTCATAGCTTTTGGTTCAAAACTCTCAAGAAACCATTATCGACTAACCGTTTCTACCACTTTATCTCTTTTATGTTGGCATTGGGAAGTGCCCTTTATTGTTGTATTTTAAACTCTTTGTAGGGTAAATGTAAAAATTTGGTTTGGGTTGGATCGTGTATAGATTTTTTTCCAAAATCTCTAAAATCTTGATTAAATCGAAAATTCTGGGTTTGGATTCAGTCTAATTTTTTTGTTCTGTTCAGTTCAGATTTTTGATTAGATTTTTTTGCACAAGCCTAAACTAGAGGTTGACAAGTTAATTTTCTTATAATATCAATTAAAATTAAGATGGTCCAGTAATTTTTTTGTTCTGTTCAGTTCAGATTTTTGATTAGATTTTTTTGCACAAGCCTAAAGTAGAGGTTGACAAGTTTATTTTTATTTTTGTGTGTGTGGTTAAATACAATATGGTTCAGTTTGATTTTCTTCTCCTCAATTCATACTCGAATCTGATATTTGAATACATATAAGTAGGATGATATTGATCGGTATACAAAAAATGATTCCTCATGTTAAAATTTATATGGGACGAACTGTTGTACTTGTCTAGCTAGTTTAGTCAAAGGGAAGCCACTAATTCAATTCATGATTACCTTGTACGGATCGATCTTCCAGTTAAACAAGTCAGTA
Source organism: Camelina sativa (assembly GCF_000633955.1). NCBI lineage: Eukaryota > Viridiplantae > Streptophyta > Magnoliopsida > Brassicales > Brassicaceae > Camelina > Camelina sativa. Next base: position 13,416,516 of record NC_025687.1, on the reverse strand, counting down.
TGCTCGATGATCAAAGTTTGCCATTTAGTCCTTCGTGGTTCCCCCCGTCGCCAGAACCATTTCCTCAATCAATGGTAAACCTTTTTATTATTATTGTCGTGCTTCAAGTTTTATATTAAACTCTATTGTGATATGTCTATATTGATGAATAAACTTAAGTGTTGCCTTTGTGAAATATAAAGGAGCTTAGGCAAGACCCTACAATGGTAGAAAGTGAGAACATGGACGAAATATTTGCTGGATTATTCTCTGTTCCAGCAATAAGCGAGGCTACTCCCACAACGGTTAGTTATACATTTCATGTACATATATTTTTTTCTTCCAGTTATCAGTTATTTTAATTAGTCTTTTTTCTCTTAATTAATATACAATTCATTATGAGGCATACATAAAACTTTATGCTATCACTAAACTATCAATATGGTTTAGTAACTGATTTCGTTTTTATTTCGCCTAAGCAGCAGCAACAACCACCATTATCCAATTCACATGGATATGTACAACAATCTGATGAACAAGGTTTATTAAATCCAAACACACTGAATTCTTTTCATGAACCTGTTGTTTCTACAATGGTAAATTACAAATTTCATTTTTTTGTTTAATACGAATGTATATTTAATTAGACTGTATGCTAAGAAACTAATCAATTATAATATATAATTATGTTCGTTTTCATTTTGCCTACGCAGCAACAACACCAACAACCATTATCCAATTCAAATGGATATTTACAACAATCAGATGAAGACGATTTATTACAGAACATGCTGAATTCTTTTCAGGAACCAGGTGGTTCTGCAATGGTACGTTAGATTTCCTTTTTTTGTTTGTCACTTTTAATTAGTTTTCGATGAATTAGGCAGATAAGATCATTACTGTATGCCATCAAAACTAACCATCATTGGTTATATATTGATAATTTCTCGGAAGCAGCAACAACAACAATTGGTTTGCCATTCAAATGTGTATGTACAAGGAAACTTACCAAACATACAATCAGATCAGCAATACTTGTCCAACCAAAACATCATTATGAATTCATTTCAAGATCCAAATATTTCTACAATGGTAAACAAACCTTATTTTTATTTCAAATTTTATTGATCATTGCTACTTTAATGAAGTATCTGATTAATATATTTTTCATGAGCCAGATAAATATTGTTCAACAAACCGAAGAAGGAAACAATGGATATGCACATCAGCAGCCATTGATTGATTCTTTTGAGTTACCAAATCATCTTCAAGATCAGTTTCTATCACCACCTGTGTATGTAACAAATTAGTTACAAATACATTAATTTTGAATATACATATAACATTGATCTAATGTTTCTAATGTCTTTTTTTTTTAATGAAATACAGACCAGAAAATTACCCGTCGTATCCGGCGTACCAACATGGTCCGATTGGTTCGCATTTCAACATGTACGAGCAGCAACCAACTCCGAGAGCTTTAACAAACAGAGAAGACGAACCCTTTCCCCCAAGGATGGTTTCAGATTTGGCTACGTAAGATCATCTTTTTCGTAAATACTATTTACTACTTAATCAAATTGTGACTCCTCTTACAAAGTAAAATTAAGAACTGGTACTCCTTCCTATTATATATATGATTATATAAGATTACAATTATATGTTTAGTTATTAAATTGTTTTCGTTAACGCAGAACTCATCCCCTACAAAATCAAAATATTAACACCATTAGTCGACCACAAATGCCACCGAGCTCTACCAGGTATATATTATACTAAGTTTAATCTCTGTTATATTCTTTTAAATACAATCATTCTCCCGATATGAATTTCTCTTATATATTTGTTTCACCAAATAGTTACAGTTATATAGATAAGTTAATTTGGAGTTAATGCAGGACATATTCTCAACAAAATCAAATTTCTGTGATTCCTCCTCAACCTCGAATGTCATCGAGCTCGACTAGGTAAAGATATTGTTTTAAGTTTAATTTCTCTTAAATACAGTTATAATTTTTATATATATCTTTGTTAAATTACTTTGATTAATTTGAAAAAAAATTAAAGAAATTTTCAATAACTTTATAAGATTTTTAAAAGAAAATTTCAATAACTTTATAAGACTTTTAAAAGAAAATTTCAATAACTTTATAAGACTTTTTAAAGCATTTCTAGGAATTTTGGGTTCTTATTCAGTTTTTATTCTGGTTTGGTTGAATTTTAATTACTGGGTTTCTTTGATGTTCAGTCTATTTTCCAAGTTAAGCTAAATTTTTAAAGTTGTATATTAAATCTTTTAAAGGGCTGCTAACGGGTTAATGGTTTACATTATATAATTATAATTATATATTCAAAAAATATAATGATAATTTATATATATATATATATATATATATATATATATCTTTATTAAATTATTTTGGTTAATATGCAGGAATTATTTTCAACAAAATCAAATTTCTATGGTTCCTCCTCAACCTGGAATACCGTCCAACTCGACTAGGTATATATATTGTTTTATGTTTGATCTCTTTTAAATTTTATATTTCTGTGTCAAATAATTTGTCTTGCGTAGGACATGTCCTCTACAAAATCAAAATTCTATGTGGCCTCCTCCATCACAAGTGCCTTTGAGCTCTACTTGGTATTTTAAAAAAAATAGTTTATTCTAAGTTCACTCTCTTATAAGTTACAAATATATATATATATATATATATATATATATATAATAGTTACAATTATATAGTCATGTATTTCTTTGTTTAAAATATTTGGATTAATGCAGGATTCCTCAACAATATCAAATTCCTATGGGTCCTCCTCAACAAAATCAAATTCCTATGCGTCCTCCTCAATCTCAAATGCGGTCAAGGTCTACTACTACTAGGTATATAAATATATATTATTCTAAGTTCAATCTTTTATATATATATCAACCTCAAATGTCGTCGAATTTTACCAAATATATATCTTTCTCCATTATTTTATTATAAGTTTAATATCTCTCTTTCCTATATAGAATTTTCTTTATCTATATATATCTGTTGAATTATTTGGGTTAATGCAGGACTCATCTTTTACAAAATCAAATTTCTGTGACCTCTCCTCAACTTCAAATACCATCGATTTCTACCAGGTATTAAGTCCAAACTTATTAGTCGGTCACAAAATTCAGTACAAGAGATATTTTCTTATGTGGCAAATTTATTTTTGAACTCATTTGTTTTTTTGGACAAAATAACTTTCATTCATTTAAATTCATTTAAATCCTCAAAAGAGGGTAATTTATACAAATTAGAGCTAAGATAATACAAGGAAAATAAAGATAAAGGCTCAAAAGAGGGAAGTTCATTCAAATTTTTAAACTCATTTAGTTTTCTCATTTCTTTAGGCATCATGGCAACGCGCAAGAGTTGGTAGATCAGCCTTTTCCGAGCTTTAGACCCCCTCAACAAGAGACTTCTACACAAATACGTCCATGCACAAACTCATTGACTACTCCTTTACAGGTACCATATATTTCATTCGATGATGAATGAACTACGTGATTATCTTTTTTCTTAAAAGTTAATTTCAGTAAGAAAACTAACATTTCTTAAATATTAACTAAAAATGTTATATAAGGTCCCACATCAATGACAAAGTTTTTTTTTCAACGTCTTTGATTATTTACTTTCACTTGATTAGTTTATTGAAGGCCACATCAAAAGATCATTCTACAACAATATTTAGTTTAAAAAAAAAAATCAAAATTAGAAATATATTTTAAAGAACATTTATACACACACATATGTATATCTAGATATGTATACAAAATTAGAACTTTTATCAAAATAAAAAGTATTATTGATGATACAGACAAGTGCTATTGTGGGGCGTCGAAGAAGAAATGATCAAAATCAATTTGTGCAGGGAGAATCATCATCGCCTGCCCAAAGAAAGGTAGTTTATAAATATTTGTTACTCTCCAAAATAAACAGAATTGATGAGAAAAATACATTTCAATAATGCAGAGGATCGTCTTGCCAAGAAGCAATGTTGATTCAAATGCAGTCGATCATCCCAGTGAACATAGGTTTATACTTTCCCATCTATTTTTTCATTTCATCTTTTTCCATTTATTTTCGTAAAGTCGTTTATATTTTCATAGGACTCTCGATATGAAATTATCCCTCTACTCATCAATATTAATATCATTTTTATGAACATCATAATTATGTTTGTATTGTTTCGGATCCAACAAAAGTATGACAGATTTGTCCCAAAACACAAAACTACATCAAGCTTACTTTAATTACATGATTACTACTTACAAATTTTCCATATATAACTTTTTAATGGTACTTTGCATATATATAATTAAATTCATATTATTATATTTATTTCACAGTATTTTATCATTGACTACAAAAGAGACTTATGAACATTACTAATAAATATGTTTTACCTTTTTATTTCAGGATACAAAATTCATTATATGATCCAACATATGAAAGCCTTGTTTTAGCTATCGATCCTATTTTGAGAAAATTCCATTTTCAACGATGAGAAAACGCTAGAAAATTCATTTATTTAGCTTTTCTAATTTATTCATTAGATTACAATCTTTATGTTAATCTTTCTGTGTTTATGAATTCTATTGATGATTAAGAACTATTTACATTGATGATGAATCAAATTTTATTGTGATCATTAATCTTTTCTTGTTTTCTCTTATTAATCTATACACTAGTGACTTCGGAAGAAAACAATTGGCTCTTTATAAGATCCCAATCACTAGTGTATAGACTAATAAGAGAGAGAGCGAGAGAAAATAAAACAAGAACGGAAAAATGATTCCTATACACTAGTAATTTTGGAAGAAAACAATTGGTTTATAGTAAATGTTTCTTTTTGTGGGTGTCAAAATCCTTTTAAATGTTCTCAAAAATTACTCTGCTTTTTTTTTTTTTTTTTTTTTTTAAAAAAAAAAAAAANAAAAAAAAAAAGAAGATATTACTCACATCCAAATTTGTTTTTTAATGTAAAATTTACAAAGTGAGGATTCGAACCTTCAACCACAGCTACAATTATTATTTCCCCGAACCAACTCACCCAAACTTAACATCGTACCGATACTCCTTAAACAATTAAACTCATGGCCCCTAGACGGCTAGACTCTAGACCTCAAACCTGATCACGAATTGGAGGGAATGATTATAATTTCCCATTCTTCCAAGGCAAACCTGTTGAGGAGGTCGAAAGGCTGGTTCCGCTGGTAATCAGCACTATTTCTTCTGCAATCATGGTAAACAATTTTAACCGGATTCTTGATTTGCTAGTCTCGACAAAAGATCAAAACATATTTGTTTCTACTGATCAGTTTTTCATAATTTATAATGTTTGGTGCTCTTATTTTTCTTCTTTTTTCTATCAATACTTTTTAGGCAAAACCGACTGTTATCGCCTGCTTTCTTGCTTGAACAGCAAGTTAGATACCCTACGCTCCTAAGTTTTTATAATGTTGTCTTCGTACGGTCAGCTGAATTCTTGGGACTACCGTACGTACCGCCTTACTTCAGATCCCAAAACGTGAGCTAAAATCAAGGGATCAATTTCGCGGTGTATGGAGAAACCGTCTTGGATCGTGAATTTCTTGTGAAACAAGGAATTAAATATGATTTCACCAATATTAGACTAACTGTTCAGCTTTACACCTTCAAGCAGGTCTTACCTAAACTCTGCGCCTCCTTATACCGACTACTACAACTCCTTATACCGTTTTTTTCCAAGAACCAGCTAAATAGGGTTTGTTCCCCTAAAAAATTATGTCTTTGACTATCAAAGTTTCATTCCTTGATTCACATCTTGTTTTGGTCTTTTTGTATTATGGTTTAGAACCGACCTTTGGCTGCTTGCTGTAGAGTCGGGAGTCAATACAACTTCACTAATGGTAAAGAGTGTGGAGACAAAAGAGTTAGCTACTGTCAGATTCCTTCTGAGTATGTGAATAATTGGGATGGTTATCATTTAACCGAAGCCACATAGCGGAAGATGTCTCAAAGTTTACTCAACGGTCCCTATACAAGTCCTGCTTTCGACTGGTCCTGTCTAGGCTCTGTTTAAATGAATAAAGATGATGAGTTAGTTTACTTGCTCCAGCATTTGCAATAAAGAAGTAAGAAATCATCTGGAAGAGTTGCAGAGAACTGGAAGCGTTATTGACGAAGAAATGGGTAGTCCAATATTGTAGTGGAGACAGTTTCCTAATAATCAAACGTTTACAAAACTATATGATATTTAGCCTGTGCATAGAGATAGAGGCATATTCATTATGAAGTTTATATAATAAACAAAAGTTTCTGTATTAAATCCCGTGTCTTTGTCTAGAGTATTACAGTTATCTAAAGAACATAGGAGAAATAGAATAAATCTACAGACTACAGCCTAATTTTCTAAAAGGGATCTTGGAGGTTCGCCCATCTCGCCATGATGTGTGTATCCCATGCATGGCATTTAGGTGTCTTTTAAGTTTTAACTCTTTAGACTTGGCATTTAAGTGCCATTTAGTCCATATCTAATTGTGGACGTTTTTGAAGTTACTTCATTTGCAACAAATAACCTATTTGAGAAAGAAAAAAAAAAAGAAAGAGAGACACCATTTTCCCAAATTTACTATTTTCTTGTTGGAATTGCAAATGGGTCCACCGTCCACGGAATCCACCACTGAACATGCTGATCCCATGCTCTCTCTCCGTTATTTAGTACTCCACCACCGTTACTCTTACTTCATCAAAATCTCGATGTCGGCGTTACAAATCGATCATCAGCTTCGATGACTCCAGCGTCGACACCGGAAATTATCTCCATCTCTCTGACGTGGAGCATCTTCCTCAAGCCGCCTTTCTTCCTTATGGCAAAAGCTTCTTCCATCCTCCCTCCGGCCATCGGAGTCTCATCATCGACTTTATCGGTACCTAATTTTCTTTCTCTTCCTTACATTTAGGCGAAACCACTGCTTTCCTCTACTTTAGGTCGTTCTTGCTTGAGCAACAAGTTATAAACCCTACTTCTGCTTGAGGTTTTGTAATGTCGTTGTACTATTTGGACAGCCGAATTCTGGGACTACACTACGTACCGCCTCACTTCGGAACCCAAAATGTGAGCTTCGATCAAGGGATCAATTTTGCGGATGGTGGGTTTCTTGTGGAAAAAGGAATTAAATCTGATTTCACCAATGTAAATCTAATTAAGTGTTCAGCTTAACATCTTCAAGTAGATTTTATCTAACCTATGCACCTCGTCTTCTCATGGTTAGTAGAAAATTGGCCTTGTTCTCCTCAATATCTATGATGTTGCAATCGAGCTCCCTTGGAGCGGTCTTTTTCTTTTGGGGTTTAGATTGCAAAGAGATTCTTGGAGACTCGCTGATACTTATGGGAGAGATTGGAGTGAACGACTATAGTTACCCACTTTTCGTATCAATGAAATCAAAGAGCTTGTTCCTCTAGTCATCAAAGCTACTTCTTCTGCCATTGTGGTAACATATGTTTACCTGATCCCCTCACGATAAAGTCCTACGTGTGTGTTTAATATTAACAACTTCAGCAACCAAACTACAGGGGTTGATCGACATGAAGGGGAAAAACATTTTTGGTCCTCGGAAACTTCCCAATCGGATGTTATGCGGCGTATCTTACTCTATTTCAGACCGCATCAGAAGACCACGACCCTCTCACAGGTTTTCTATCATGGCTCAACGAATTTGGAGAGCACCACAACGAACAGCTTAAGAGAGAACTCAAAAGACTCCAAGAATATATTATACCCTCATCATGTCAACATCCTATACGCATATTACTACAACTCTTTGTACCGGTGATACCAAGAACCAGTCAAATATGGTCCGTGCCTTTCTATTGTTTTTTTTCTTTTGTCTTTGACCGTCAGTTTGATCTTCTAACCAATGTTTTATATGGTCCATTTTAGGGTTCAAGAACTTACCTTTGGCTGCTTGTTGTGGAGTCGGAGGTCAATATAACTTCACTATTGATGAAGAATGTGGACACAGAGGAGTTAGCTATTGTCAGAACCCTTCTGAATATGTGAATTGGGACGGTTATCATTTAACCGAAGCCACACACCTGACGATGGCTCAAGGTATACTCAATGGTCCCTATGCAAATCCTGCTTTCAACTGGTCCTGCTTTGGCACTAAATTAGTGGATAAAGAGTGTTCTTAAGCAGTTAAAATTCAAGTTTTGTGAAAAAGGGTATAACCTATGTTGTAATAGTGATGATAAGAACATGTCCTCATGGCAAGGTTTCGA
>NC_025687.1:13374174-13406752 GCF_000633955.1 Camelina sativa | reverse complement strand
GGCAAGGGTTTATTTTAAATCAATGTGTACTAGTTGGAAACTAATTTATAAAATTATTAATTAGTTCATAATGACTTAATGTCATTTGTAATTCATACGAATTATTACAAAATTACTGCATAGAAGCTTCCAAGCATATATATGAATGGATTGAAAACATATGTTTTGTTTTACTATATGATACATCCTGTTCTTATATCATATTCTAAATTTATACATGAACTAAATATAAAATATAATATATCAATATAGATTATAGTTCATAGTAAATATAAAATAAGTATTTTATATTAAATTTACTTCAAATTATTTCATTATGAATATGAAATAGAAAATTGATTAGTTTTAAGAATATCTTAAGAACTTTTCAATAACTTTATAAGAATTTTTCAAGAAAATTTCAATAACTTTATAAGTCTTTTTAAAGAATTTTTCAATAATTTTAAATTTTTTTTTTAAGGATTTTGTGTTCTTATTCAGTTTTGATTCTGGTTTGGTTGAATTTTACTGGGTTTCTTTTCCGTTCAGTTTCTTTTCCAAGTTAAGCTCAAAGGATTTCTAAAGTTGTATATTAAATCTTTTAATGGGCTGCTACCGGGGTTAATATAGAAGTACAATGGTTACTTAAAAGATTTTAGTAGTATGAACTGCATATAGAGACGATGGTTTACATTATTTTTCTATGAAACGCCAAATTTGCATATGGACTAGTTTTTGTTTGTGTCTAAAGAATTACTTACAACGTAACGTAGTAATAATAATAATAATAAAAATCTACATAAAAATAATAATAAAAATCTACATAAATAAGTGTTCTACCTTTTTTTCTAGGATAAATCTTTCTAAAAAGAAAAGAAAAAAAGTTCATACATTTGTAGATTTCTTATCCAAGTACAGCTCAACAAAATTATATCCCAGAAAAATAGAAGAAAGGGAAAGAAAATAGCTTTAAGAGATGTCCAAATTATGAAAAAGGAAAAAACAAATCTGAATATCTTGTCTCTATACCTTTCCATGTTTGACAAAATCTCTAAAAAGTGTAACGGTTGCAAAAAATATAAAAACAGACAGTTAAAAACCTGCAATATTAGTCGTGTCAGTTGAAAGGAATCATCATAAGCAACGAACAGTGATAGATTTGGGTAGAATCCATTGATCTATACACTCACGGTCAAGCAACCTGCAGAAGAAAGAGAGTGGAGATAAATCATGAATCATCATCTCCTGCCCAAAAAAGGTAGTGTATAAATATTTGTTACTCTCCAAAATAAANATTCCATGCAACTAACTGACGATGGTGTCTTTGAACTATTTATAGTTGAATCAGTTGGAAAGTGAAAAAAAAAAAAAAAGAACATTACTTTTCGATAGCAGCATCATCATAATGAATTTTGCCAGAACTTTCTGCCTCATCATCATGTTTTTCACTGAATAGTTCCTTGGAGCCGTGCTTGACTAAGTCGTCAAGCTCATCCTAAATTTGAGTCATGAAAATAAAACAATTTATGATTAAAATCTTACAGTAATTAGAATCAACAATCATGTAAATAAATATGGAACTGATTCTTAAATAAGAGAACAAATCTACTTGGTAATAAACAAAAAAAATATATAAACATACTTGAGTGAGGTGGGGTTGTTTAAGGTTTTGAATCAACGGCTTGATATTTACACTTGATAGTGTTACGGTATAGAGAACACAACACACTAAATAACACACTTGGAACGCGCCAAGCAAACGCTTTAATCAATCTTATATAAAAACTATCGTTTCTTACAAGACTTGAAACTAAGATCACTCTCCTATCTATCTAACACAAAACTCTGTGTAGATCTAAAAGAGTTTAAACACATTTACCATCAAAGTTTTTTGTGTTTGCTTGAAGGTTTACAATACTCACAACTTTTATCCCACGAGTGCTAGCTCTTTTTGCGGCTAGCTCTAGTCTACTTATACCCACAAAACAAGATCTCTAACCTAGGTCTTTGTGTATCCTAACTAAAAGGAAATATTTTTTATCCCTAAGAATATATCATTCTTTATATCTTATAATCAAATATACTCTCAATATCTTTGAGTATATATTGATCTCTTCTTCCTTCCTTCTCACACATCTTGTTACTGCATCCCATAATCTTTCTCCAGATCAGCACGTCACGCACATCAGCATATCAGACCTCTGAGACACACTTTACAGCTTTTTGTTACTTTCAGAGCTCTGATGCACTTTCAGATAGTTTATTGAATGCCACATCAAGACAATATGTAGTTTTAAAGAAAAAATCAAAACTTTGGTATATATTTTATATAAAGAAAACTTATACACACATATGTATATGTAGATATGTATGCAAAATTAGAACTTTTATCAAAATAAATAATATTATTGATAATACAGTCAAGTGCTATTCTGGAGAGTCGAAGAAGAAAAGATCAAAATCAATTTGTGAAGGGAGAATCATCATCGCCTGCCCAAAAAAGGTAGTGTATAAATATTTGTTACTCTCCAAAATAAACAGAATTGATGAGAAAAATACATTTCTATCATGCAGAGGATCGTCTTGCAAGTAAGCAATGTTGATTCAAATGCAGCCAATCCTCCCGGTGAACATAGGTTTATACTTTCCCATCTATTTTTTTTCATTTTATCTTTTTCCATCTATTTTTATAAAGTCGTTTATATTTTCACAGGACTCTCGATATAAAATTATATCTCTACTCATCAATATTAATATCATTCTTATGAACATCATAATTATGTTTATATTGTTTCTTATCCAACAAAAGTATGACAGATTTGTCCCTAAACACAAAACTAAATCAACCTTACTTTAATTACATGATTACTACTTACAAATTTTCCATATATAACTTTTAATGGTATTTTCCTTATATATAATTAACTTTATCATTGACTACAAAAGAGACTTATGAACATTACTAATAAATATGTTTTACCTTTTTATTTCAGGATACAAAATTCATTATATGATCCAACATATGAAAGCCTTGTTTTAGCTATCGATCCTATCTTGAGAAAATTCCATTTTCAAAGATGAGAAAACGCTAGAAAATTCTTATATTTAGCTTTTCTAATTTTTGAATGTAAACAGCTTAAATAATCTGTTCTTGAGATAAATAAAATATGAAATAAAATAAAAACTCGCGTTCGTCCTAGCCACCATCTCTCTGGCACAACCACTGAGGCACCTTAATCCGGCGGCGCCGAGACAGATCGACGTCGTTGGGTCTTTGTCTTTTCATATCTGCTGCCCTCTTGCTCTCTCGTGTCTGTTTAGTTCTTGTTTCAGCTTCATTGGAGACCCTTTGAGATTCCAGATCTCACCTCCGACCATGCTCCAGCTTCAACCCCCTTCCTCTCCTCTGCATATGGTGTCTCTCATCGGTGAGCCTGCTCCATCGAGATGCTTGTCATATGTTACTGCCTCTGAGAGCCATGATTACCCCACTAGCTTTGGTTTCTGTCTCTCTTACCGTCTCAGGAATCTCGGGAAGCCATTATTCTCATCCCTCACTAAGGCAATTTACTGTGAAGCTAGGATTTTATCCAGTGAACTTAGCTTCTATCGTCTATTCAAACCGAGGCCACCGACTGTTTCCGCCGAAATTTCACTCACCAGAGATGCTCCCTGCTTGCAAACATCTTTGTTAACTTCGGACAGCCACCTCAGCCAGTTCTCATCTCGACAATCGGTTATGAAACTAGAATTTTCCCTAGTGGACCTAGTTACCAATGACGACTCCTGCCACGGCCAATGCATGTTCCCACTGATCTCTCACTCATCGGAGAATCCCTCTGCACCGCAGATTTCTCCTTCAGTCTCGGTCGGCCGACAATCTGACCACCCTTAGCGGCGTTCTCTTGGAAACCTAAGGTTTCCCCTAGTGGACCTAGGCCCCAAGACAGGCCCATTAGCACAAGAACGAGCTAACCCCATCTATCAAAATAGCAAGTCCAGGCCCTTTACTTCATCGTCCATGGATTATCGTTGTCAAATCCTATTTTGTTTTCCTTTGCTCATTGGCTGAAGACTCCATTGGAGAAAGGTAACGATAGTGCTGTTTTAATTATCCATATCTCTTACACGGAACCTGGCCTTAGCTTTTCTTAGGGATTTGAGATTTGGTTATCAAAGCATACAGATATATGGTTTTCGCTCCTTAAATTGCTCTAGCAAAAGTGGGACCTTTGATCTTGAACACCTTCTGTTCATTGACGGCTACCAACTAAGCTACCTACCTGATGATTCCAAGCATTGCCTCTCAACCATCTCCATCACATGGATCCCATACCAAACAGTCCTTATTGTGACTTTGCGAAGTGATCCAACCTTTATGCTTTGGGTTTCAAAGCAACCCCTAACCTACTACATCAAAAGAGTCTCCAGTTTCTCTGTCATCCTATTACTGTGGGATCCTTGATGCATTGATGCATTGATAATCTTGTTAATGTCACAATGTCATATATATGATCTTGACCATTCAACTGTACCTTGAAGCTCTCGAGGATGGTCTCTCAATGTACCATGATCTCACATGTACGGTGTACCATTAGGCTCCCAAGCCAATGGCTCATAGCTCTCTTGGAATCTATAATTGATGTATTCTTTTTATCACTCCTTTTATCAGCTTTTGGCTTTGGGGAATGCCCTTTTTATAATGTTTCAGTCTTTGCCTCTTGCCTTTTCTCTTTACTTGTAATGGCTACCTGATTGAATGAAGGCACAAGGTTTTGACAAAAAAAAAAAAAGTGGAATAGGTGGTTTGTACAAACTAAATGTTGATAAGCCATGTGGATCAAAACAGCCCATGAGGAGTTAGAAATTGTCAAGTGCCTTCGATTATATATTTGATATGGGACGGTATTCATTTCACTGAGGCAGCAAATCGATGGATCGCCTAAGAACCTGCTTAATTGACCGCTTGCGGCTCTTGATATTGACTGGTCCTGCATTTCCTCTTACACGCTCGTTAGCTGTTTTACGGACAAAGGTCCATATCCCTCAAAAGAGATTTAAAAAGGTGCCTTGGATGTTATATCTCGAAAGAGATCTCGGATTAGAATTAGGGATAAAATATACAAATTTTCAAAAATGGAACACTTCGTGTGTGGTACAGATAACAAAGTAGAGATGTTGAAATGGGCTTGAAGTTTCATAGTTCCTTGCGACAACATTAATTGTTTCGATTTGGTTTGAATATCCATAAATATATAGATTCGAATAAAAATATTATAATAGAATAAATATTATAATGTTTTGAAAATTTATAGAATTATTACTTTGGAAATAACTTTATTTTATATATATATATATATATCTTATTATATAAAGTTGGGTTTTATATATATCTTATTATATAAAGTTGGGTTTTGAAAGTTAGTCATTAACAGGATTATCACACGTATCAAGTATATTGATGAGATGTTGACATGTGTCAAACAAATTATTATTTTTAAAAAACAGCTAATTAAGATAAAAACATTAAATCTACATAAAATTTACATCATTATATCTAAAAAAAATTCCTAAATCAAAAAGGAAAATTGAGAAAATTAATATATTTTCTATTGTATGCTAATTATATTATATATGTTTTCTCAATTAGATTTTGACATGAAAAAACCAAAAAATAATTCATTCAACATGTATATTATTATTAATCAAGAAATAGTGAACAACAAAATTGAAAAGAATAACATAAGTAATGTCAAAATAATTATTATTTTTGAAACGTAATAGGAACACCTAATTAAGAAAATAACATTATATCTACATTAAATTTACATGTTTACATCAAAAGCTTTAATCTTTGATTTTTTTTTCTGATACAATTTTGTTGATCTATTGTGAATCTTTTATTCGTGCATGTTCTTCAATGGAAGCTATTAGATGCAATGAAATGAAATCAAAGTATATAAAGCCCGCTAAACTAATCGAGGATGGAGACACTGATGGAGGTTCCAAAAGTGATTGTACAATTAGTAGCGTTATAAGTTTCAAAGATTAGTCGGTGGTTGATGTATTTGGTCAAAATCTAGAGTTTTCTCTTCTGGATAATGTCAATGATTCTGGTACTGAAACAAGAGCTGCTTGATCGAGTAATTGAGAAGCAATTTTGAAATTTGGAAGTTGGAACGGTAAACCGTTTTAAAATTGGTTTTAAACCTGATTTATGTGGCTTTCTATTGAATTTGGTTCATAAACCGTTTAAATTAAGGTATATAGAGAAATATATGAGAACTTTTGATTCAGGTAGAAATAATTGAGAACTTACTGTTTGAGAATATTTGAGATAAGGTCATAGTTATAAGTAGTTTTGGTACAATGCGATAAATAAGGCATCGATCCTTAACGTGATTATGACATATGTCATATTTTGGATTCTTTATAAAGTTTCTATTTTGTATATATGAATTATCTATGAATTTATATATACCATCATGATTATAATATTAAAGTTTTTATTTCTATTATGTTATATTAACTTTTTTTTATTTCTCAACTTTGATTGGGTTAGTCATAAAATCATCGTAATCAAGTAGATAATTTCACCAGTTGAACATCTAAAATATCTTTGGAGTAAAAAAAATTCATGGTTAAAGAAATTATGTCACAAAACAATTTTAGTAATTATAAGAACTATAATTATGCCAAGCAACATAAAATTTGTTTAATTTGGTTAAAAGACATTTTATAGGGGGTGATAAAGAGCATACTTTAACAATAAATAATTTAGAGTTTAAGAGCATATTTTTAATGGTGAAACATACAGTAAAATTGTAAGTGGTTACTAAATTATATGTTGCTTTGATGAATTCTTTGCATATAAAATATTTTGTATTAAGTTGTGAAACATTTTTGAAATTTGAAAATAATAATATTTGTAATGATGATTATTTGGCAAAAGTTTTGGTGGAGTATAATTTAGCTTTAGATTATTGTAATAAATGGTATAATATATTAAAAATATAAAAATAAAAATAAGTGAACGAAGATAAATACAAATATGATTTTTTCTAACTTAACTAAATTATTTATATATTTACTTCAAGAAATAAAATTTCTTTTTATATCTTTTAAAAATTATTTAGGGTTTAGAATTTATTTTCTTCGATAATTTTAATATCCACATATCTTATGGCCCTTATCTAGTGAATATATAAAATATATATAATAAATGTCAATGATTAATTTTAATATAAAAAATCTAGATCCAGATATCCGGGTATTGAACCACGTTATTCACGTCACATACCAAAGTATCAAGTTTTTGTGGTTAGAAAGTAGATTGCATTATTTATGAGACAACAAGAACGTGTGTAGTCATTATCAGTTATCACTTAATCGGTCCATACCCTCCATTGGCTCTTTCCAAAACATGATTTGTAAAATAAAATAAAAACCACTCCGGACCTCGTGACCTTCTTTTTATCTACTCTTTTTGTCACAGTCACTATCGTGAGCTCGGAGACGCTGTGCCGGGATTTCGAGTCGATCATCAGCTTCGGCGATTCGATTGCCGACACCGGAAACTTGGTCGCTCTCTCTGACCATAACCATCTTCCCGGGCCAGCGTTTCCGCCGTACGGAGAAACCTTCTTCCACCACCCAACCGGCCGTTTCTGCGACGGCCGCATCATCATAGACTTCATCGGTACTTCTCTTTCTACATAACTCGAGATGTAAGTGCGTGTCTAGGCATGTGATAGTCTCTGAAAAGAATCCAAAATAATTAAATCATGATAATTGTGTTTGAAGTTCTGTGAGAAGAAACCAAAAGAGTTATGAGTTAACTATTGTACATCCTCTGTTTTGTTTATTTTTTTCGATTTAATTTTTATAAAAATCTGAAAACTTCAAGTTATCAGTGTTCTGTTTCACAGCTGGATTTTTTTGGGTTCTTATGTAATGTTTTTTTTAGTCTTTATGTTTCTTGACCTTCAAGTTATCACTGTGAGACCTTAAGTGGTTTTCTAATTTGTTTTCTTAATATTGTACAGCTGAATTTTTGGGGCTTCCTTATGTGCCTCCTTACTTTGGATCTAAAAATGGAAACTTTGAGAAAGGAGTTAATTTTGCTATAGCCTCAGCAACGGCATTGGAAAGTTCTATTTTCGAGGAGAGAGGGTTTCATATTCCTTACAGCAACATCAGTTTAGGAGTTCAGCTAAAGAGTTTCAAGGAGAGTTTACCAAATCTATGTGGTTCGCCGTTAGGTAGTCGGAAAAGATAACTTTTGGAGTGATTATTTTGTATTATATTTTCGTTGACTGATGAGATCACTTGTATATGTTTTTGTTTTTTTAAGATTGTAAAGATATGATTGGAAAAGCTTTGATTCTCATGGGAGAAATTGGAGGGAATGATTATAATTTCCCATTCTTCCAAGGCAAACCTGTTGAGGAAGTCGAAGAGCTGGTTCCGCTAGTAATCAACACTATTTCTTCTGCAATCACGGTAAACAATTTAAACCAGATTCTTTATTTGCTAGTCTGGATAGGGAGCAAAATATATATGTTTCTACCGATCAGTTTGTCAGAATCTATAATGTGTTTGGTGCTTTGGGGCGAAATATTGATTCCAGGAGTTGATTGGTATGGGGGGAAGAACCTTTCTAGTTCCGGGAGAGTTCCCTATCGGATGCTCAGTGATCTATTTGACATTATATCAGACATCAAACAAGGATGATCCATTAACAGGATGTTTAAAATGGTTGAATAAGTTTGGAGAATACCACGACGAGCAGCTTCAGGCAGAACTCAACAGACTCAAGAAGCTCAACCCTCATGTCAATATCATATACGCTGACTACTACAACGCTCTGTTGCGTCTTTTCCAAGAACCAACTAAATTCGGTTAGGCTTTTTTTTATTCTTCCACTGAATCTAAACAAAGTCACTGATTTTTTATTGACTGAGTTTTTAATCAATGATACTGTCAGGGTTCGGAAACAGACCTTTCCCCGCTTGTTGTGGTATAGGAGGAGCGTACAACTTCAGCCTCAATAGAAATTGTGGGAGTGTCGGAGTAGAATCGTGTGATGACCCTTCAAAGTATGTGGGCTGGGACGGTGTTCATATGACTGAGGCTGCATACAAATTGATAGCTGACGGAATACTCCAGGGACCGTATGCGATTCCTCCTTTCAATTGGTCTTGCCTCAGCTCTGAGACTAACAAGAAATCATTAGACACAGATTATTCTTTAATGAACGTTGATACAACCTTGTCTAAAACTTTGAGACAAGAGTGATAATGAGAATAAGATATATCTACTTAATTGCTTGTTCTGGATCTTGCATTGTAATTGTATATATAGATTGTGTTGTTGGTTGAGAGAGAGTGGTTCAAATGTTACTAGCTAAATCATGTGTATCTTTAGAGAGATGTTGGTCACTTATCCAGATTAGAAATTAGCCAGGCTTGCAATTAGCCAGTCTGGGATTACAGCAAAGTCTAATCATCCCACTGTAAAAAAGTGTCAATGAGTTTTAATTGTTTAAACACAAAACAAAAATCATAGGAACGGAACTATAAAAGTGGTCATCTAATGTATACAATAATGGACGTAACCAAAATCTCAAATCTCCATATATACACTATACCCCATAATTTCCATTGGCTTTAATTGATTGACACTAATTAAAAAAAAAAACATTATTGTGACTACTAGCTAGTGTTGATTTTGTTTAAGTCAAAGTTCAAAAAGAATTAGTAATGATATCAATTTTAATCATTAGTGTTAAATCACATTATTTAGTTTTCACTTATTATTTAAGTAATTCGAATTTGTATTGTTTGTTTTCCAACATGTTAAAGGCGACACTATACATATCTCTTTACATGTGGACATGATCAAAAATTTGTAAAAAAACCCGTAGTTAAGCTGCAAATTACTCACAAATTAAATAATTTTTTTTACTCACTAATAACTTGCAAATTAAAAATAAAATAAAGAAAGATGACAAAGACTCTACAAATAGATATTCGTGGTCCAGTTGTGTAACACAACTTCTCCAAATAAACTGAGAAGTCGTGTTTCCCTGGTTCCAGTAAAGCTTAGGAGGGCGCCCATTCGGAAGACTTGCTCACTAGCTGGGTTATGGTCCATGGAAAATATATAAATCTTACCCCCTGCCTTACTTAGAAACTATTTACAAGAATCTGCAAATAGATGTTTCATGAGGATGGCTAAAAGTCAAAAGTACACGTTACACGTTTAAAACATAATATTTCTATGCCATATAAACGTAATTTTCCTAACCCCACCACTGTTTATAAGACAACAATAAAGTAAATTCCCTAGCCCCACCATGATTTATATAACGACACAAGAGACGCTTATTGAGTCATTGACCAAATGTGTCCATCCCAATTTGGTTTATACCCTGTTTAAAAAATCTCCACCTAACACCGATAATCACCCCCTAAAATCGTTAAATCTATTCTTTTCACTTCGATTAATGACTAATCTTCGCTTAACATAGATTATCTAGTTATATCTGTCTAATTTGATTATAAACCATGATTTTCCGCTTATTTTATGTATATCAGTTATTTTTTGAGCCAATGAATTATTTTTTTTGTTATTTAAAATTTTAAATTAAGAGTTTGTGATGTTTTACAATAACTAATGTACAAACTTATAAATAAAATTATTAAAATTTTATTTTAAAATAATGTTTTTATATATTTACTGTAATTTTAAAGATAATACTATAATTTTATATTTTATTTGATGTTTTCTTTTAACATAAATATAATTATACACATATTTAATATTATACATTTCTGTTTTAACTCTAAAACTAGTCCCAATTTCTCGTTAGGCGCTAGGCCCACTCTGACGCCCGACTAGCGATATTCTAAAACATGGGGTTTATACAAAACTTTCTGAAATTGTTTGATCTGGTGGTTAAGAATTTAAAAGTTTATATATCATTATTGGAGTTTAATTGTTAGAGAATGTACTTACTGAATACTGGTGTTAAACTAATTGGAAATCTCAGACTTTTGCAAACAATATATAGACTGTTAGTGTAAGCTAAGTATTACAAGGAAAGTTACACGTTTTAGAATTGCCTATATTAAATAAAATAAAATAAAAAATAAAAGAAGAGGAATTTTTTCTTTAAGGATATATTTTCGCCACAATATTCTAAACATGAATGGACATAAATGGAAAAGTTAAAACAGTAGTGGTCAGTTGAATACATGTGGTGGTTAAAACAGTAGTGGTCAGTTGAATACATGTGGTGGTGGGTCGAACTGAAAGAGAGGAAACGACAAGAGATGATGAGAGACAGTGATGACAATACGAAAATCTTGGATATATTGGAATTAAAAAAACAACCCATACTTTATATAGTTTTCTTTATATTGTAATTAACTATTTATGTATATATAAAACTAATCTGTAAATATTATATACATAATACATGTAGATGATAAGTATAAAGCACATAACGAATCATTGAGTGCAACAAGTACGAGATCAACAAGATACTATTACCTACTGAACCCAATAATTGACCTTTTTTTATCATTATTAACGTCTCCTCTGTTTCTTTTTTGACAAATTCAATCACAAACCTTAGCAATGGCGTCTCCTGATTCTCCTCTCTTGATGAAGCTCCTCATATTCATCTGTTTATCTGCTTTTACTGTCACTAACGT
The DNA here is from genome assembly GCF_000633955.1 of Camelina sativa. Taxonomy (NCBI): domain Eukaryota; kingdom Viridiplantae; phylum Streptophyta; class Magnoliopsida; order Brassicales; family Brassicaceae; genus Camelina; species Camelina sativa. The sequence continues at coordinate 13,395,053 of NC_025687.1, read as the reverse complement.
GAGCTCGGAAACACAGTGCCGTGAATTCAAATCGATCATCAGTTTCGGAGATTCGATCGCAGACACTGGAAACTTGCTCGGCCTCTCAGGTCCTAACGAACTTCCTCACGTGGCGTTTCCACCGTATGGAGAGACCTTCTTCCACCGTCCCACTGGTCGTTTCTCAAACGGTCGCCTCATTATAGACTTCATCGGTATGTTTTATTGTGTCCTTTTTGACATTACTTAAGGTGTGTGAGTAAGTGTGTAGGAAGGTGAAAACCAAAAGAGTTATTAATTTTCTACACACGTTTCTTGATGCTCTTGCTTGAGTAACAAGCCTAATTATTGTATGAAACCTAAAAATCATCTAGATACAGAACCACTAAGCTTGGCTATTGGTTCCTCAGTTTACAGCTCTCTTATGCTCTTTTCTTTTGTTCTGTTCACAGCTGAATTCTTGGGTTTACCGCTTGTGCCTCCTTTTTATGGATCTCAAAATGCAAACTTTGAGAAGGGTGTTAACTTCGCGGTTGCGGGAGCAACAGCACTGGAACGCTCTTTACTTGAAGAGAGAGGAATTCATTTTCCTTACACCAATATTAGTCTAGGCGTTCAGCTTAGTAGCTTCAAAGCGAGTTTGCCCAAACTATGTGGCTCTCCTTCAGGTTAGGAAGATCAACTCTTTTAAATTCCTGTATTTCGTGTTTCCTGTTTTACCAGCTTTGTTTTAGACCTTGAGAGTCACAATAGTAACACCAACAACAACAAAAAAAGAGAAAAAAAACATTCGTTCTGTTTTGGCTTATGCTTGGCACGTAATAACATTCGACTAATGCAATGAATCAAGCTCATTTGTAAAATAATTGCTTGCTTTGTAATTTTGTTTTAGACTGCAGAGATATGATAGAAAACGCTTTGATTCTCATGGGAGAAATTGGAGGGAATGATTATAATTACGCATTCTTCGTGAACAAAAGCATTGAAGAGATCAAGGAGTTGATACCCCTGGTTATCACTACTATCTCTTCTGCAATCACGGTAAACATTTCTCTTTTAGAATATCTCTTCAGATTCTTGGAACAACGACTGACTGAATATTTGATAGCATAGGAGTTGATCGGTATGGGGGGGAGAACATTTCTGGTGCCCGGAGATTTCCCACTCGGATGCTCAGCAACCTATTTAACATTATATCAAACATCAAACGTGGAAGCATATGATCCTTGGACAGGATGTTTGACATGGCTGAACAAGTTTGGAGAAAACCACGACGAGCAGCTTCAAGCAGAACTCAAGAAACTCCAGAAGTTGTACCCTCATGTCAACATCATATACGCTGACTACTACAAGGCATTGTTGCGCATTTACCAAGAACCAGAAAAATTTGGTTAGCTTTCTTGATCGTTTTACTGAACCTACTCAAACAAGTACGTTGGTCAATTTGCTAACCGAGTCAATTATGCAATCAGGATTCATGAACAGACCCTTGTCCGCTTGTTGCGGCGTAGGAGGACCTTACAACTTCACTTCATTTTGGCAATGTGGGACTGATGTAGTTGAAGGTTGTAATTATCCTTCAAAGTATGTGGCTTGGGACGGTGTTCATATGACTGAGGCTGCGTACAGCTTGATTGCTGAGGGTATACTTAAGGGAGCCTATGCAGTTCCTCCTTTCAATTGGTCTTGCCTCAGTTCGGAAATTAAGGACAATGGACCATCTGACACAAATAATTATTTGATAAACAATTGATATAGGTTGGTCATAAAAATTGAGAGAAGGATATTGATAAATGATAATACCATGTATGATTTTGCAACCAGAAAATTATAAACTTTTGTAGTCTCCCTTAGTCCAAAAGTAGCTTTTAATAAACCTCATTTAATAAATTTATAATTGTAAATCTCTTTCTCTTTCAACGAAGTCGGGAACGGTTTGTTTTCACTAGGACACCATCTACTTGTTTACTCTGATTAGTGATTACTAACTTTGAGCACCTATTTCAATTCATCTCACGTTCCATTCTTTTACTCCAAAGATTAGTCAGTCACACACTCTCTCTCTCTCTCTATTCAAATGATTACCATCCAAAAAATGAACTAAATATTGTAATCGTTACATTTATTATAACATTCAATATCAACAACTAATTGAAGTCATGATGGTGTAATGGTTGAAACATTAATTTATGGTACAGTTTCAATCATTAGTCATTATTATTGTTATTCTTAGTGGCAATGATATCTGGTTTGATAACGATTAGAGATTCTTTGGTTATATCAAAAAGAGTAAGAAAACATTTAATTGGTCTTGCTACCTCAGCTCCGAGACTAGCTAAGAACAAGAAATCATTAGACAGAGATTATTCATTGATGAAATTTTCTACAACCTGGTCTAAAACTTTGAGCCAAGAGTGATAATGAGAAAAAATATACATGTACTTAACTGCTTGTACTGGATCTTTGCATGGTATTGTGTTGTTTAAGGGAGAGTGGTTCAAATGTTACTACCTAAATCATGTAGTATCTTTAGAGAGATGACTAGGCTTGCAATTAGCCCGTCTACATAATGGTTCTATGCATGGTCAATTATGCAGATTAGAAATGACCAGACTTGCAATTAGCCAGTCTAGGTTTAAAGCAAAGCATGTCCAATCCTCCCACTGTTTGTAAAAAAAAAAAAGTGTCAAAGTGTCAAAGAGTAAACCCAAAAAAACCATAGGTCCAGCTAATATGAGATCATTGGATTCAAATTAATTAGGTTCATCATAAGAAAAAAAAATCTAAGCTAAAAAAGTTTGGTAGCTAATAGCTATAAAAGACATGTTGTTTAAATAGACATAACAATTTGTCAAAGACACAACTATTAATTAGAATGAAAAGTTTGATTAAAAAATAGTAAACAAAACATGGTGAAAAAAAAAACAAAAAAAAAATGAACAATTGGAGCTTTCTAAAAGAACACAAGTTACACAACCATAAGAGGTATTTTTTTAATTATTAAAAATATAATACAAAATTACAAGAAGTTACAAGAAAAAGATGGCAAGACTTTTTTCACATTGTTATTATTGTATACATTTAAAATGAAGATACATTCATTATTTTCATTCCAAAATTTAATTTACTCTACGAAACAAAATAAAAAATATTAATGAAACTATAATTGTTTATACAAAAAGGGGGAAGGGTATAACATTTCTTTCAAAGTGGCTTCAAAGTCGCAACCACTACATCAAATATGAACAAATAGACAAACACGGCAAGAGAAACCTTTTCTAGTCTCTCTATACCTAACAATTCCATTATTTTGTCTCCGAACGTATAGAAAAGAGAAGGAGAGGGCAACCTTCGAGCCTCTCACGTACATGACGCATGGCATGTTCAGGATCGCCTCTGTTGATGAAGCTCGTGAGCTTCGTTATATTAGCTTTCTTAGTCGCTAATTTGAACTCGCAAACGCAATGCAAAAACTTCAGATCGATCATTAGTTTCGGAGATTCGATTGCTGATACCGGAAACTTGCTCAGTCTCGCGGATCCTAGCGACCTTCCTGGTTCTGCGTTTCCGCCGTACGGAAAATCCTTTCTCAACCACCCAACGGGCCGTTTCTCCGACGGCCGCCTCATCATTGATTTCATCGGTACGTTTATTTACATTAAGGTGTGAGTGAGTGTTTACGAAGATGAAAACCAAAATATCTATTTATTACTCTGGATGATCTTGCTTGTACAGCAAGTGTGGTTAAGCCTCCTTATTGGTTTCTCAACTTACAGCTCTCTCATGGTTCTTTTTTGTTCTATGGTTCTGTTTGCAGCTGAATTCTTGGGTTTACCGCTTGTCCCTCCTTTTTATAGATCTCAACATGCAAGTTTTGAGAAAGGAGTTAATTTCGCAGTGGCTGGAGCAACGGCACTGGAACCTTCCTTTCTTGAGAGGAGAGGAATTCATTCTTCTACCACCAACTTCAGTTTAGGTGTTCAGCTTAGGAGCTTCAAGGAGAGTTTGCCTTGCTTATGTGCATCTCCTTCAGGTGTGAAACTATCGACTCTTTGTTTTTTGTATTTGCTGTTTCATGTTTTATGTTACTAGAATATGAATCAAAACATGTTTTCCTTAAGGTCATACATTACAATAGAGTAATTATTATGTATTTGCAAAGACTAAAGCCGTAAGTTGTAATGCTTGATGTTTTCGTTTTATTTTGTTTTTAGATTGTCGAGATATGATTGAAAATGCTCTAATTCTCATGGGAGAGATTGGAGGAAATGATTATAATTTCGCACTCTTCCAACGCAAAGCCATTGAGGAAGTGAAAGAGCTTGTCCCGCTTGTGATCGCTACTATTTCTTCTGCAATAACGGTATAGACATTCTTGATCACCCTGTTCCGGAAACAGAGTAAAACATATTTGTATCTGCACTGAATTAGTTTGTTAATATAATTTTTTACATGTTACTTCTTAATGTTGAATCCAGGAGTTGGTCCGTATGGGAGGAAGAACATTCCTAGTTCCTGGAAATTTCCCGCTCGGATGCTCAGCAGCCTATTTGACATTATATCAAACATCAAACAAGGAAAAGTATGATCCTCTAACGGGATGTTTGACATGGCTGAACGATTTTGGAAAATACCATAGTGAGCAACTTCAGACAGAACTCAACAGACTCAAGAACTTGAACCCTAATGTAAACATCATATATGCTGATTATTACAACGCTTTGTTGCGCCTTTACCAAGAACCAACCAAATTCGGTTAGCCTTTTCAATTCTTCCACTGAATCAACACAACCAAGTCACTGATTAGATTCACTAACCGAGTTTATAATTCAATCAGGGTTTATAAAAAGACCCTTGCCCGCTTGTTGCGGTTTAGGAGGGTTGTACAACTTCAACTTTACCAGAAAATGTGGGAGTCTAGGAGTTGAATCATGTATTGATCCTTCAGAGTTTGTGAATTGGGATGGCATTCATATGACTGAGGCTGCATACAGGTGGATATCTGAGGGCTTACTCAATGGACCTTATGCGATTCCTCCATTCAATTGGTCTTGCCTTAACTCCAAGATTAAGAACAAGAAGTCATTAGATACTCTTGACTTATTGTGAATAGGTGATACACGCTTGTCTGAAAGTTTGAGAGACGAGAGAATGAGAAACATATATGTTCTTAATTAAGTGCTCTTCTTAGATCATGTATTAATGTATTATTTTATAGCTAAATCATGTTATATTTTTAGAGAGATGGAAAGTGAAATTATTGGGGTATTCTATGTTCACATTTCTCAACCATTGCCGAGTGTAACGTGGCTGCAGCAGTAAGGTGATGTGGCACTTGTGAAACTGACGTGCCGTGTTTATAGAAGTTTTTTGTTCTTGCTGTGGGCACTCTCACAAGCCCCAAAATATTTTATTTTATAAGCAGAACGATATGATATATACTGCATCCAATAATTGATCCTCTTTATCATTATTAAATTCTCCTCTTTAGCTATTTTGACAAATTAATTTACCAAAGGGACGGAGACCAACCTCCGGACCTCTACCAATGGCGTCTCCTGATTATCCTCCCTTGATGAAGCTCATCATCTTCTTCTTTTTATCTACTTTTATTGTCACTTACGTGAGCTCGGAGACACAGTGCCGGGAATTCAAATCGATCATCAGCTTCGGAGATTCCATTGCCGACACTGGAAACTTGCTTGGCCTCTCAGATCCTAACGAACTTCCTCACGTGGCGTTTCCACCGTATGGAGAGACCTTCTTTCACCATCCCACTGGTCGTTTCTCAAACGGTCGCCTCATTATAGACTTCCTCGGTATGTTTTATTGTGTCCTTTGACTTTACTTAAGATGTGTAAGCAAGTGTGTAGGAGTATGTTAAACCAAAAGAGCTATTAATTTTCTTCATACGTTTTCTTGATGTACTTGCTTGAGTAGCAAGTTTGATTATTGTATAAAACCTAAAACTCATCTAGATACAGAGTACAGACAGAACCAGTAAGTTTGGTTATTTGTTCCTCAACTTACAGCTCTATCAATGCTATTTTCTTTGGTTCTTCTCTCAGCTGAATTCTTGGGTTTACCGCTTGTGCCTCCTTTTTATGGATCTCAACATGCAAACTTTGAGAAGGGTGTTAACTTCGCCGTAGGAGGAGCAACAGCACTGGAACGTTCTTTTCTTGAAGAGAGAGGAATTCATTTTCCTTACACCAACGTTAGTCTAGGCGTTCAGCTTAGTAGCTTCAAAGAGAGTTTGCCAAAACTATGTGGCGCTCCTTCAGGTTGGGAATCAACTCCTTTTGATTTCTGTATTTGGTGTTTCCTGTTTTATATATATGATTAGAAAAACCAAATCTGATATCTTAGTCGTCCCAACGTAAATCAGAATTTGTACTCATCAACTTTGGTTTAGACAAAGAAAAAAACAAAATCAACGTAAATCAGAAATTTGTCGCAATAGTAAAAACAAAGAAGAGAAAAAAAAACATTCGCTCTGTTTTGGTTTATGCTTAGAGATCCTACCTGGTCTGTGGAGGTTCAACTCCATGATGTAATGAATCAAGCTGATGACTTGTAGAACAATGGCTTACAATTTAAACTTGTTTTAGACTGCAGAGATATGATAGAAAATGCTTTGATTCTCATGGGAGAAATTGGAGGGAATGACTATAATTACGCATTCTTTGTGAACAAAAGCACTGAAGAGACCAAAGAGCTGGTTCCACTAGTTATCAGAACTATTTCTTCCGCAATCACGGTAAATATTTCTCTTATTTCTGATTATCTCATTAAATTCTTGATCTGCTTCTTAGGAACAATGACTGACTGAATATTTGATAACATAGGAGTTGATTAGTATGGGGGGAAGAACATTTCTGGTGCCGGGAGGTTTTCCAACCGGATGCTCAGTGGTCTATTTGACATTATATCAAAAATCAAACGTGGAAGAATATGATCCTTTGACAGGATGTTTGACATGGCTGAACAAGTTTGGGAAAAACCATGGCGAGCAGCTTCGAGTGGAACTCAACAGACTCCAGAAGTTGTACCCTCATGTCAACATCATATATGCTGACTACTACAACGCTCTCTTGCGCATTTATCAAGATCCAGCCAAATTCGGTTAGCCTTCTTGATCCTTTTACTGAACCTTTGCAAACAAGTACATTGGTCAATTTGATAACCGAGTTATTTATGCAATCAGGATTCATGGACAGACCCTTGTCCGCTTGCTGCGGCGTGGGAGGACCTCACAACTTTACCGCAGGTAATAAATGTGGGACTGTTGTAGTTGAAAGTTGTGATGATCCTTCAAAATATGTGGCTTGGGATGGTGTTCATCTGACTGAGGCCGCGTACAGATTGATAGCTGAGGGTATACTAAAGGGACCCTATGCGGTTCCTCCTTTCGATTGGTTTTGCCTCAGCTCGGAAATTAAGGACAATCGAAAACTGACACAGCACAATTATTTGATGAACAACTTATATAAGTTGGTCACAAATTTGAGATAAGAATACTTATAATACCATGTATGTTCTTTGGTGCTTGTCTTGAATCGTGTCCATGAATTTGTATTTGACAACTTGTAATATTGCTGTGTTAGATAAACTAGCAGTCTGTTCGTTTGCTAAACGCTGCTGCAGCGGCAGATTGAAACGACGTGTCAAGCGGAGTAGCAGCAATGTTAAACGACACCGTGAGTTTGAATATTACAGATCCTAATGAGTCGCCGATGACATGTGTTGAGTCGCGACGGCATCGCATCGATCGCTGAAAAATATCAGCGGCATATCAATCTTATCAGCGTTTAGATCAAATGAGTACTTCATGCTCTTGCTTGAGTAGCAAGTTTGATTATATAAAACCTAAAATAATATAGATACAAAACCACTAAGTGTGGATCTCAAAATGCAAACACGTTTTCTTTGATTCTGTTCACAGCAGAATTCTTGAAGAGAGAGGAATTGACTTTCCTTACACCAGCGTGTAGCTTCAAAGAGATTTTGCCTAACTTATGTGGCTCTCCTTCAGGTTGGGAAGATCAACTCTTTTTCCTAGTTTATATGGTTAGAAAAAAACAGAATTGATACTCAGCTCAATGAGGAGTTTAGAATAGTAAAAAAAGAGACCTTACCTGGCTCGTAGACGTTCAACTCCAAGATGCAATGAATCAAGCTCACTTGTAGAACAATGGCTTAGATTGTAAACTTGTTTTAGACTGCTCCGATATGATGGAAAATGCTTTGATTCTAACGGGAGAAATTGGAGTGAATGACCATTTTTACCTATTCTTCGTTGGCAAAAGCATTGAAGAGATCAAGAGCTGTCAAAATTCGGTTTTCCTATAATTTCTTTGAGAATTTGTCTTAGTGTTAAGACAAGTTTGGTTATGTTTATTTTGGCTTTGTTTTGTCATCTCTGTATTGACTTTTTGATGTTAATAAAAAACTCGAGTTCACAAAAAAAGAAGTCGTTCTTTGTATTTTCTGATTTAAAATAAATCAAAAGTTAATTAGCTTTTAGAATTTGAGAATATTTTTTTGTGCTTTGACGAGTCCCGGAGAAGTTGATCCGGAGCTTTCGCAATGGCGTCTCCTCTCTTAATGAAGCTCCTCATACTTATCTGTTTAGCTGCTTTTATTGCTACTAACGTGAGCTCGGAAACACAGTGCCGGGAATTCAAATCGATCATCAGTTTCGGAGATTCCATTGCCGACACTGGAAACTTGCTTGGCCTCTCAGATCCTAACAATCTCCCTCACTTTGCGTTTCCACCGTATGGAGAGACCTTCTTCCACCATCCCACCGGTCGTTTCTCAAACGGCCGTGTCATTATCGATTTCATCGGTACAGTTTATTCTGCCCGTTGACTTTATTTAAGGGGTGATTAAGTGTGTATTGTGTATAGGAAGATGAAACCAGAAGAGTTATTAATTTTCTTCAACCCTTTCTTTTTGTTTTACGTTTTCTTGATGCTCTTGCTTGAGTAATAAGTTTGATTGTATAAAACCTAAAAATCATCTAGATACAGAACCATTAAGTTCATCTAAATGCGGAACCATTAGGTTCGTCTAGATACAGAACCATTAAGTTTAGGTTATTGGTTCCTCAACTTAAAGCTCCCTCATGCTCTTTTCTATGGTTCTATACGTTCACAGCTGAATTCTTGGATTTACCGCTTGTGCCTCCTTTTTATGGATCTCAAAATGCATACTTTGAGAAAGGAGTTAACTTTGCGGTAGCGGGAGCAACAGCACTGGAACGCTCTTTTCTTGAAGCGAGAGGAATTCATTTTCCTTACACCAACATTAGTCTAGGCGTTCAGCTTAGTAGCTTCAAAGCGAGTTTGACTAAACTATGTGGCTCTCCTTCAGGTTAGGAAGCTCAACTCTTTTTAATTCCTGTATTTGGTGTTTCCTGTTTTATCAGCTTTGTTTTAGACCTTGAGACAAAACAAAAAAAGAAAAGAGAAAAAAACATTCGTTTTGTTTTGGCTTATGCTTAGTACGTAATAACATTTGACTGATGAAATGAATCAAGCTCATTTGTAAACTAATTGCTTGCTTTGTAATTTTGTTTTAGACTGCAAAGATATGATAGAAAACGCTTTGATTCTCATGGGAGAAATTGGAGGGAATGATTATAATTACGCATTCTTCGTGAAGAAAAGCATTGAAGAGATCAAGGCGTTGATACCCCTAGTTATCACTACTATCTCTTCTGCAATCACGGTAAACATTTCTCTTTTAGAATATCTCTTCGGATTCTTGGAACAACAATTGACTGAATATTTGATAGCACAGGAGTTGATCGATATGGGGGGCAGAACATTTCTGGTGCCCGGAGATTTCCCACTCGGATGCTCAGCAATCTATTTGACATCTTATCAAACATCAAACATGGAAGCATATGATCCTTTGACAGGATGTTTGACATGGCTGAACAAGTTTGGAGAAAACCACAACAAGCAGCTTCAAGCAGAACTCAACAGACTCCTGAAGTTGTACCCTCATGTCAACATCATATATGCTGACTACTACAACGCGTTGTTGCGTATTTACCAAGAACCATCCAAATTCGGTTAGCCTTCTTGATCTTTGTACTGAATCTCCACAACAAGTACATTGGTCAATTTGCTAACCGAGTTATCTATGCAATCAGGATTCATGAACAGACCCTTGTCCGCTTGCTGTGGCGTAGGAGGACCTTACAATTTTACCTCATTTTGGCAATGTGGGGCTGATGTAGTTGAAGGTTGCAGTGATCCTTCAAAGTATGTGACTTGGGACGGTGTTCATATGACTGAGGCTGCGTACAGCTTGATTTCTGAAGGTATACTAAAGGGACCCTATGCGGTTCCTCCTTTCGATTGGTCTTGCCTCAGCTCGGAAATTAAGGACAATGGACCGTCTGAAAAAAGAATCGTTTGATGAACAATGGACCGTCTGATATAAGTTGGTCAAAATTTTGAGAGAAGGATACTGACAATACCATCTATGTTCTTCAGTGCTTATCTTGGATCATGTTCATGCATTTGTATTCATTTGACAATTTGTATTGTTGTTATATTAGATAAACTAGGATATATACCGCGGAATGATACTTCTTCCGCTTTAGATGATCATTACCGTATCATAAAATAATGAAACTACGTGGCTTGCAATTAGCCAGACTGGCCTTACAGCAAAGGCTAATCCTTCCACTGTAAAAAAGTGTCGTTGAGTTTAAACACAAACAAGACCATAGAACCGGAACTATATAATGTGACCAAAAGTGAACATCGACATATACTTGCAAAAGCCAGTTAAGACTTGCTCACTTGTTGGTTATGATCCATGGACATACATATATGAATCTTATCCCGTACTTAGAAATTATTTAGAAGAATCTGCAAACATATATTTTGTGGAGGATGGCTAAAAGTCACAAGTAGGTTTTGAACGCAATACAAATGCAAAGATTTCTAATTCATAGAAAGTAAATTTCCTAGCCCCACCAGGATTTATAAGAAAACAAAAACGCTTATCGAGTCATGACCAATATGTCCTTTCCAACCAATTAGGTTCTGTACTTTCTCCTAAACAAAACATTTTTTAAAATTATCGATCATAATAAAATGTGGAAATTGTTTGATCTAGTGGTCATGAATTTAAAGACTTATAATTTACAGATGTGTTGCACATAGAGCCGTCATTTATGGCATCGACTGTTAAGAGTAAAATTGTCCATCGTTGGTCTATCATAAAGTGAAAATTGTTAACAGGAAATCCAAATATTACGAGGAAAGTGGCACGTTCTAGACTTGTTTATCAATAATTATTTTGTAAAAGAACCAAAAAACTGTTTATCAAAAAATATTTGTTTTTCTTTTAAACAAAAGAGAATATCAAAAAGGAAAGGAATAGGATTTATCACATTCACTTTTACCAGCGTGCTTTTTGTTTCTTTGCAAGGAATATTTTCGTCACGAGAATGCCATAAGTTTATGGTAAAAAAAATTTTAAAAAGGACCAACAAGGAATGGTAATTTTGGGAAGTTTCACTTATGTATGACTAACATAAACAATATGAAGCGAAAGTGATGAAAGAGAGGGAACGGTAAGAGATAAGACACTGATGAGCTGAGTGATGATGTCAAAACCAAAAAAAAACAACCATTACTGTAGTTGAATTTATTTACTACGTTAAGAAAAAGTAAATTAATATTAGTAACTATGTATAAGAAATACTGTAGTGTACTATTTTTATTTTTATTTTGTTTTTCTTATCAAGCTTATCGAAAAAAACATCCGCAATCGTTTTAGCACCAACCAAACGTCGGCCACGGATGCTTATGCTCACGGAAAATAGCTACAGAGGAGAATTTAAACTATTTGACAATAACATACCTCTCGCAAGTCGCAATGGCGTCTCTCGATTCTCCTCTCTTGATGAAACTCATCCTCTTCTTTTTATCTACTTTTGTTGTCACTTACGTGAGCTCTGAAACAAAGTGCCGGGAATTCAAATCGATCATCAGTTTCGGAGATTCAGTTGCCGACACTGGAAACTTTCTTGGCCTCTCAGATCGTAACAATCTCCCTCACTTTGCGTTTCCACCGTATGGAGAGACCTTTTTCCACCATGCCACAGGTCGTTTCTCAAACGGCCGTCTCATTATCGATTTCATCGGTACGTTTAATTATTGTGTCCTTTGACTTTACTAAAGGTGTGAGTAAGTGTGTAGGAAAGTAAAACAAAAGAGTTCTCGATGCTCTTGCTTGAGTAGCAAGTTTGATTATATAAAACCTAAAATAATCTAGATACAAAACCACTAAGTGTTGTTAAGCCCCCTTATTGGTGTTCATACTCTTACAGCTCTCTCATTATCTTTTCTATGGTTCTGTTCACAGCTGAATTCTTGAGTTTACCACTTGTGCCTCCATTTTATGGATCTCAAAATGCAAACTTTGAGAAGGGTGTTAATTTTGCGGTAGCGGGAGCAACAGCACTGGAACATTCTTTTCTTGAAGAGAGAGGAATTGACTTTTTTAACACCAACGTTAGTCTAGCCGTCCAGCTTAGTAGCTTCAAAGCGAGTTTGCCTAACTTTTGTGGCTCTCCTTCAGGTTGGGAAGATTAACTCTTTTTAATTTTTGTACTTCATGTTTTATATAGTTAGAAATCTTAAATCTGGATTTCTTACGCTTCCATTGCAAAGCAGAATTGATACTCAGCTCTGTGAGAGTTAATGATAGTAAGAAAAAAAAGAGAAAAAAAAAACAAAATCATTCGTTCTGTTTCGGGTTATGCTTAGAGATCCTACCTGCCCTGTAAAGGTTCAACTCCAAGATGCAATGAATCAAGCTCATTTGTAGAACAATGGCTTACATTGTAAACTTGTTTTAGACTGCACAGATATGATGGAAAATGCTTTAATTCTCATGGGAGAAATTGGACTGAATGACTATTTTTACCTATTCTTTGTGGGGAAAAGCCTTCAAGAGGTCAAGGAGTTGATACCCCTGGTTATTACGACTATCTCTTCTGCGATCACGGTAAACATTTCTCTTTTTGAATATTTAATCAAATTTTTGGAACAACGACTGACTGAATATTTGATAGCGCAGGAGTTAATCAGTATGGGTGGGAAAACATTTCTGGTGCCTGGACAGTTCCCTATGGGATGCTTAGTAGCCTATTTGACATTATATCAAACATCAAACATAGAAGAATATGATCCTCTCACAGGATGTTTGACATGGCTGAACAAGTTTGGAGAAAACCACGACGCGCAGCTTCGAGCAGAACTCAACAGAATCCAAAAATTGTACCCTCATGTGAACATCATATATGTTGACTACTACAACGCGTTGTTGCGCTTTTATCAAGAACCAGCCAAATTCGGTTAGCCTTCTGGATCCTTTTACTGAACCTACACAAACAAGTACATTGGTCAATTTGCTAACAGATTTAATTATGCAAATAGGATTCATGGACAGACCCTTGCCTGCTTGTTGCGGCGTAGGAGGACCTTACAACTATACTTCAGTTACGCAATGTGGGACTGATGTAGTTGAAGGTTGTAGTGATCCTTCAAAGTATGTTGCTTGGGACGGTGTTCATATGACTGAGGCTGCGTACAGATTGATGTCTGAGGGTATACTTAAGGGACCCTATGCAGTTCCTCTTTTTGATTGGTCTTGCCTCAGTTCGGAAATTAAGGACAAGGGATCATCTAACACAAAGAATTATTTGATGAACAATTGATAGAAGTTGGTCATAAAAATTGAGAGAAGGATATTGATAATACCATGTATGGTTGGTTTTTCAACCAGAAAAATTCTTAACTTATGTAGTCTCCCCAAGTCCAAAAGTAGCTTTTTAGTAAACCTTGTTTACTCTGATTACTCACTTTTACCTCCTAGTGTGTTTTAATTCATCTCACGTTCCTCTCTTTTACTCAAATGATTAACAGTCACACCCTTAATTCCCATACTTAATTAAACCCAATATATGTACTAAATTAATGTTGCAAGTGTAAATTAATCGGTACATTTATCATAACATTCAATATCAACAACTAACTAAAGTCATGTAGTTGAAAGATTCATGGTACAATTTAAATTTAATCATTGGTCATTATTATTGTCACTTTAGGCAAGGGTATCTGGTTTGATAACGATTCGAGATTCATTGGTAATATCAAGAAGAGTAAGAAAACTTTAAATATGAACAACAACTAGGCCACCCATACTCCCCATTCGTCGTGTCGTGCCCATCCCCCTTCTGTGTCTAATAATTGGTTTTGTATCTTTTCTTGAAAACTTCAAAAAAGAAAGATTTCGAATTCGTAGGGACGACGGAGATCTCTTCTCGCATGGCTCCTCTGTTGACGAAGCTCGTGACCAGCTTCCTTTTGTCTACTCTTTTTTTCACTATGGTAAACTCGGAACCAGAGTGCCGGAACTTGAGATCGATCATAAGTTTCGGTGATTCGATTGCCGATACTGGAAACTTGCTCAGCCTCTCCGATCCTAACGATCATCCTCAGGTCGCGCTTCCACCGTACGGAGAAACTTTTTTCCACCATCCCACCGGACGTTTCTCAAACGGCCGCCTCATCATCGATTTCATTGGTACGTGTCTTCTTGACTTTCTATGAAAAAACTAAGAGGGGCACGTGTGTCCTATACTAATTTTATAAACTTTGTCTAATAGTACCTTGCTAATTTTATAAACTTAGATGGTATGCTAATTTTTTTCTTTATCTATTTTCCTACATGTTTTTTTTTTCCCTAATATTGCATGGTTGCATTTTCTTTACTTGAAAAAAAATATTTATCAAATAATATGAAATAACTTTATCTCCCTTACTTGTAGACTAAATTTAAATCTTCATATATAGATTAAAAAAAATCTGAAGTATAGTAATTTATACAAGTTTCAGTTTTTTAAATAATCTCTTGACTTTAAATTTATGTGATATTTTTATATATGTAAATGTTAAACTTTCAGTTATTATTGAAAATGTAACTGTGTACAGTGTACTATTGTAATACATAAATTTTAAAAAATAAATAGTATTTAATTTTAGCATGAATATAGTATTATAATTTTTTTATAATTTAATATTACGAACCATATTTAAAATGTGGCCCAGTTAAATGATATCTCTGGATCCGCCATGCTTTGTTTGAGGAGGAATGAGTGAGTGAGTGAGTGTGTGCAAAGGTGAAATTGAAATCTTAGTTGAAAAGCTCAGATACTTTCTTGAAAAATTACATCCAAAAAAAAAAAGTTCCGAGCAATTTGGAGCATGTATTATTGTGGATTGCATGACACGATTGAGTCAAGGACTTGTAATTGTGTTTGGTTTCACCATCTTGAAAACACACTCATGGTTTGTAATGTACTAGCACTTACAAATTACGTAGTTTGTTGTTGTATATTTCTGATGTTTGGTTCTCCCCTGTTTTGTCTTGTGTGTCACTCTTACTTTAACTTCTTTTTCTGGATGCTCTTGCTTGAGCAGCAAGTTCCATTGTATAAATACAAAACCTGAGATCATCTATATACTAAAATTGGTTCCTCAACTTACAATCTATCTTTGGTTCTGTTCACAGCTGAATTCTTAGGTTTACCGCTCGTGCCTCCATTTTATGGATCTCAAAATGCAAACTTTGAGAAAGGAGTTAATTTCGCGGTAGGTGGAGCAGCAGCACTGGAACGTTCCTTTCTTGAGGAGAGGGGAATTCACTTTCCTTACACCAATGTCAGCTTAGGTGTTCAGCTTAGTAGCTTCAAGGAGAGTTTGCCTAAGTTATGTGGCTCTCCTTCAGGTTGGGAAGATCAACTCTTTTTAACCTCTAAGACACAGTGAATTAATCAAGCTATCACTTGCATGTAGAATAAATGACTTACATTGTAATCTTGTTTTGGACTGCAGAGATATGATAGAAAATGCTTTAATTCTCATGGGAGAAATTGGAGGGAATGACTATAATTACGCATACTTCGTGGAAAAAAGCATTCAAGAGGTCAAAGAGCTGGTTCCACTAGTTATCAGAACTATTCTTCCGCAATCACGGTAAACATTTCTCTTTCTAAATATATATACCTAATCAAATTCTTGATCTTCTTGAATATGTCTTCAAATTTTTGGAACAATGACTGACTGAATGTTCGATAGCGCAGGAGTTAATCGGTATGGGAGGGAAAACATTTCTAGTTCCCGGAGAATTCCCTATGGGATGCTCAGTGGTCTATTTGACAATATATCACAGACAACAAACATGGAAGAATACGATCCTTTAACAGGATGTTTGAAATGGCTGAATAAGTTTGGAGAATATCACAACGAGCAGCTTCAAGTAGAACTCAAAAGACTTCAGATGTTCTTCTACTGAACCTACACGTACATTTATTCAATTTTGTTAACAGAGTTAACTATCCAATCAGGGTTCATAAACAGACCCTTGTCCGCTTGCTGCGGTTTTGGAGGACCGTACAACTATACGGTGGGTAGGAAATGCGGGATTGATGTAGTTGAAGGTTGTAGTGATCCTTCAAAGTATGTGGCTTGGGATGGTGTTCATTTGACTGAGGCTGCGTACAGCTTGATTGCTGAGGGTATACTAAGCGGACCTTACACAATTCCTCCTTTCGATTGGTCTTGCCTCAGCTCTAGAAAAATTAAGAACAATGGAGGATCATCTGACACAAGAGAAATTCTTTGAGGAACAACTGATCTAAGTTGGTCAAATAATTGAGAGAAGGATACTGATAAAACCATGTACTTGTCTTGGATTATGTATTGTATTCAAACAAATATATGGTTAATTAAAGTATGCAACTATTTGTTAAAAAACTATTTAGAAAATATACCTTTAGTTAAATTGGTATTACTAAATAACAAAAGAAGTATAAGAAACCATGAAACATAAGTGTGAAAGTTTTATTTATCTTATTTGATTATAAAAACAGCTTTTTTTAATTACTTAATTGAGAAACAAAAAGCAGCTGTTTTTGGGATAGCTTCATATTATTTCATTACATTTAAAAAAAAGAAAAATATAATCCATTAAGATAAAACCAAAACAAAACAAAGTACCCATCAAAAACTAAAAAAATCTACACCACAAATCAAAAACGAAAATAATCCAAAATCCATAAACCATTTTAAAAACAAGCATTCATGGCCTCATGCTTTACCTACGAAACCATAAGTGATATGGTAAAAAAAAAAAATCAGCTTTATAATACCATCGTTTTTATTACCATCTAAAGCATATAATTTTAATTTGGATAGATTTTTTAAATTTCAAAAAAAAAAAAAAAAAAAAAGATATTTTATCGTTGAACGTTACTTTCTGAATTTACGAGTAGACAGCGAGACACAGTCCCTTTTAGCCTCAAAGTTAATATCCCAAGCAGTGCCTCATTGCTGAACTACACATTGCTCTGCTTTTGCCTGGCTTCTTCCTTCTCTAGTCTTCTTCTTCTTCTTCGATGGAGCCTCCATATTTTTATCTGTTCAAGAAACTCACTAGGACCTTCTTCCTAATCACTTTGCTAACCACATTTGTAAGCTCATTAGAAGTAAAGCAGTGTCGGAAGTTCAAATCGATCATCAGCTTCGGAGATTCCATTACCGACACTGGAAACTTGCTCGGTCTCTCCGACGCTGACAATCTTCCTCACTCCGCATTTCCACCGTACGGTGAAACCTTCTTCCACTTTCCCACCGGTCGTTACTCCAATGGTCGCCTCATCATCGACTTCATCGGTAATTTTTTCTCTCTACTTGAGTCTTGAAACAGTCTTTTTAGATTTAAGTATGAAACCTTTTTTAAGTGATTCTCCAATATTTACAGCTGAGTATTTGGGGCTTCCTTATCTGCCTCCTTTCTACGGATCTCAAAATGCAAGCTTTGAGAAAGGGGTTAATTTCGCTGTAGCGGGTGCAACCGCATTGGAACAATCAGTTCTTGAGAACAGAGGAATTTATTATGATTACACCAATGTTAGTTTAGGAGTTCAGTTTAAGAGCTTTAAGGAGAGTTTACCAAATATATGTGGTTCACCTGCAGGTAATAGAATACATATTTTATTCTGTGTATTAATTTTTAAAAAAATGTCGAATTTGATTTGTTTCTTATGCATCATATAGCATTAATCCAGTTCCCGGTAAGAGTGATGAACGATTGGGAGAAGCAATGATACAAACTCACTTGTAATGATTTTTTTTTGTTCTTATAGATTGCAAAGAAATGATTGGAAATGCTTTGCTTATCGTTGGAGAGATTGGAGGGAACGATTATAACTACGGGTTTTTGGTTGGTAAAACCGTCGAGGAGCTAAAAGAGATGGTTCCGTTAGTGATCAGTTCTATTTCTTCTGTGATTACGGTACCATTCTTTCTCCTTGTTAATAATAATCTCTGCATAAATCAGTTAAGATTGAATCTTGAATGCGTATAATTAGTAACAATATATATATATATATATATATAGGAGTTGGTCAATATGGGAGGCAAAACCATCATGGTGCCTGCGGACTTCCCAATAGGATGCTGGACAGCGTTTTTAACACAGTATCAGATATCAAACAAGGAAGTTTACGATCCTTTAACCGGATGTTTGAAGTGGCTAAACGAGTTTATAGAATACCACAACAAGGAGCTTCAAGAAGAAATCAACAGAATACAGAATCTATACCCTCATGTTACAATCCTATACGCTGATTACTACAATGCCTTGTTACGTATTTTCCAAGAACCGGCCAAATTCGGTTATACCCTTTAACTCTTTTGAATCTATATACCTACCCTTTTTTTTTTTTGTCCTTTGGTTAAACTAAAAGTTCTCAAACCGATTCTTGTTTATGAACAGGGTTCACGAGCGGGCGACCCTTGTCAGCTTGTTGTGGAACAGGAGGACCATACAACTTCAATAGTATGAGCTGGTGTGGGACTAAAAAAGTGGATAGTTGTACTGATCCTTCAAAGTATGTGCATTGGGACGGTTTTCATTTGACGGAGTCTGCATACCGATGGATCGCGATGGGCTTCCTCAAGGGTCCTTACACAATTCCTGCTTACGACTGGTCTTGCCCCGGTTTTGAAATCAACAACGGACCAGCAGCAGATATACAGTTTTCTTTTAGCAGTAGGTGATGAGAGTTTAAGAGCTGTTCTCATCAAAAACCTTATTGAAATAGAAACAAATTTGCTTAAAGAAAGTTTGTGTATAACGGGCCACAGGCCCATATTATGTTTACAAACTCCGGTTTAATGATTTAATCGACGAGTAAGGCAAATAATCACCGGTTAACAATTAAACCGGGTTTCATTATAAATAGTCTCTCTCCTTCAGAGACATCTTCTTCTCCTTCTTCTTCTTCTCCACCACGACGATGGAGGACTGCAACAATGTCTCTACTCTTTAATTGCATCGCTTAAAGCAAAAGCCCGTTCCTTTCTCTACTTCTAAAACCCTAATTCAAGCGTTACCTAAAGTCTAGCGAGTTTGAGTTTTGTTAATTCGAAATCCGAAACCTAAAAGTCTCAAATTCGTCTGGGAATTTCAGAGACTGGTCAAAAATTCTCTTTTTCAAGTGTAATCGTCTTCGTCTCCTCTTTAATTCGACATGGAGAGCGAGAGCGAGAGCGAGAACAACGAGAGAAGTGAACATAGAGCAACCACTTCATTGGTACCCAGAGGAGGACCCATTTATCTGCCAAACATGGTTGGAAACATTTCTACAGTCCCTGAGTTCCGTTCTTCTTTTCTCAACCTACTCGAGGATTTGGATACTCATTTATCTCCCTCATCATCTTCTCAGCGATTTGATGTCTCGTAAGTATTCATTTGGCTCCTTGGTTTCAATGAGAAAAACAATACATAAAAGATAGATGTAACTGGGAGTATTTTGTTGCAGAACTGATGATCTCAAGATTTATACAGATGAGGAACTCACTGAGATGGCTATGAAGGAAGCCTTTCCTGTATGTTTCCTAATCATCCTTTATTAAAATTTGTATTCTTCTTCTTTTTGCTGTCTTTGGAGTTTGAGTGACAAGTTTGGGTCTTGATGTTATCGCAGGAAGATGAAAACCTTTCCCAAAAGGAGCTCGAACTATCTTTAAACGCCTCTCATCAGTATGTATCATTTCCAGACTATTTCTATTTTTCAAAATATAATGCTCTGTCTTGTGTGACTCTTGGTGAAAAAAAGGCAATTGGCAAGTAGCCTTTCTATTAGTCTGTGTGTTTTGAGAGACAAAGTTAGGTTGACTTATATACAATTGTAGAATGATAACAAACTGGTACCTCTCCTTTCTCTCCTGCAGTGCAAAAAGGAAGAGGACTGTAAAGAATACTGGGGTAAAGAAGAGGACAGAAAAAAAGACTGATGTAAGTTTATGTAACATGGTTTTTGGTATGGCTGGCTATTAGTTTCTTTCCATATCTATATATGTGTTTAGTATCACTTAATACCAAATTTACATGGATTTTACTAGTGTACTGGTTTTGGTTCAGCAAGGAATGATGGTTGTACTGGTTTCAAGCTTATGGTTTAATTGCATTTCTTTTTCTGATTGAGATGGTCATTTTTTTGGTTTCAGGAAGCTTATCTTGCCAAAGTCGAGCAGCTTGCGAAAATCAAACAAAAGCAGGAGGAGGATAAGGCAGCTGTGATGCTGCACTGCTTCAGGTCTGTGATCTACTATTGGATAGTCTCTGGTTTGCTGATGTAACCTTGTATGCTTTATGCTTATGTTTCTTTGATTTTTTACTTTTGTTCAGCAAAAATTGTGAAACTGGTAAAGATGTAGCTGCACCTCCAGACGGTTATGAGCAGATGCAATCTCTTAAGTTCATATATAACAATTACACGGCAAGTTATTCCCCCC
>NC_025687.1:13368430-13373737 GCF_000633955.1 Camelina sativa | reverse complement strand
ACTCATCATGCCTCCTGCTAAATATTATCTTCGTGCTATGTTAAACAGAAAGTGAAGCCATCAGACATCCAGGGACAAGTTGATACGCTATTTCCTGAAGTTATTTTGTGTGTTGAGATTTATAACAGTCGTAAGGTTAAGGTACTGCATTGTTCTGTTAAAACCCTTTGATGCACTCTGCATATTTTTTTGGAGAAATCAAAGTCTGAATTACATTTGACTGAATTGTGCTAACTACTACAATATCTGTGTAAATGTTTTGTTCAGACCCAAGAAATTTTGGTTCTAGGACGTCAAATGTTGACTGAATTGAAAGACAAGATTCACTGTCTTACAGACCATGTGATGAAAAAGGCTGGAAAGTATAACCCCTCTGGATACTTTCTCATAGAAGTAAGAATTCATCTGTTCATTTTTCTTATCTTTTGATGACTAAATAAGTTTAATTTCTTCTTCTCTAATTTAATCAGTTGCTTTTGGCTTGTCTAGGATGTCTTTCACAATGATTTAAGGAATCCATCGGTCACAGATTTCAGCTATCCTATATTAGATTGGATATGGAACTCGAAAGATGAAGCTCTTAAAAAATGGGAATGCATTCTAACCGGCGAATTACATAAAAAGCAGAAAGCGGTTCTAGGTGAATCGAAATCCATGGATGTACCTCGTTTCAGAACTGTAGACATGAAGAGTACACGCTTCTGTGACTTAAGATTCAGAGTCGGAGCTAGTTATCTCTACTGTCATCAGGTAAAATCCCTTTTCTGTTTCCTTTAATTCTCATCCTAATGAAAAACATTTCGCATAGCACAAGATATTTTACTGATTTAACCGAGAACAGGGAGAATGCAAGCACATGATAGTGATACGGGACATGAGACTGAGTCATCCAGAGGATGTTCAGAGCAGAACAGCTTACCCGATAATATTTCGATCGAAGCCCAAGTTTCAGAAATGCGGAGTTTGCAAGATAAATAGAGCTTCAAAGGTTGCAGTGGATAACAAGTGGGCACATGAGAATCCTTGTTATTTCTGTGATGTTTGTCTTGCACTCTTACACTCAGAGGAAGGCTCTCTTGGATGTGACTTCCCAGTGTATGATTATGTGCATGAGTGAATACAAATTTTGTTGCTTAATCCTTAAATAGGAAGATAGTTGTAATTGCAATTTTTGTTGATGAACCAAAGGGGAATTTATAACAACTGAAACCGAATTATCTGACTTATATATGTGTAAAACAAAAATTGTCAAACCGAAATGTGTATGTTTAGCCAAAAACTCTCTTTCGTTTCTAAGCGGTAGAATTTTAGAAATGTTTATGTTTAGCCTAATTTTAAAAAACAAAAAGTAGAGGAGATTCCTTAAATTTCTGTTTCTTCTCGCTGTCTTCCCAAATTCATAACTCAAATTGGTATCTTCTCCAATTTAGAAAACGTTAAAAACAAGAGAAAATAAAACTAATCTTTTTAGAACCAAAAGAAATAAGAAAACGCATTTTGGGATTTCTCTCATTGTCATCCCAAGTTCTTGGAATAGCAAAATACTTTTTCATTATTAGATATTATCGTCTCAACTAAGAACAACCTCATAAAAGACAGAGGTTAACCTTCGGATAGAAGATGGGAGCATATAGAGCAGAAGACGATTACGATTACCTCTTCAAGGTGGTCTTAACTGGAGATTCCGGCGTCGGTAAATCTAACTTGTTATCTCGTTTCACCAGAAATGATTTCAGCCACGACTCACGTGCGACCATCGGTGTTGAATTCGCCACACGTAGCATCCAATGCGATGATAAGATTGTCAAGGCTCAAATCTGGGATACTGCTGGCCAAGAAAGGTATCTATCTATCTACTCTTTAACATTACTCTAAACTTTGTTCACGTTTCTGTATGATGACCAAAATCAAATTTAAAAATTAGGTACCGAGCCATCACGAGCGCATACTACAGAGGAGCCGTTGGTGCATTGCTTGTTTACGACGTGACACGTCATGTGACATTCGAGAACGTTGAGAGATGGCTAAAGGAGCTAAGGGACCACACGGATGCAAACATTGTGATCATGCTCGTTGGTAACAAAGCTGATCTTCGTCACCTTCGAGCCATCTCAACAGAAGAAGCAAAGGCATTTGCAGAGAGAGAGAATACATTTTTCATGGAGACTTCCGCACTTGAAGCTGTGAATGTTGATAACGCTTTCACCGAAGTTCTCACTCAGATTTACAGAGTCGTTAGCAAAAAGGCTCTTGAAGCTGGAGATGATCCAACCACTGCTTTGCCTAAAGGACAGATGATTAACGTCGGAAGCCGTGATGATATCTCAGCCGTTAAAAAACCTGGTTGCTGCTCTGCATAGACAAAGCTTACTTCTCTCTTCTTCTTTTTTTTTCTTTTCTTTCTTGTACTTTTTGTATCATTCAAAAGCAACATTATTATTAATTTCCTGCAAATTTGTATACATTCTTGGAATTATCAAACAAACAAAGCTCACACTAAAGTTTTCTTCTGTTTTGTTAAAACTCTACTATCTCTTGCCTTATGCTCTCTCTACTTCGCACGATAAACGATCGATGTTCTTCGTAATGTATGATGAAGATGTGCCATTGTTGATGCCCCATCACGCCTCTCATCCTGCTTTCCACAACCTGAAAATAGAGGTCAAAACAGCCTCATCAGTTTCTTTCACTGGACTTGAGTGTTACAAGTCTAAAAATTGTGCTTGGAAACGTTTCTTTCAATTGCGTGCGTGGTAATGACACAAAACCTAAAAGGAGAAGAACAATTGCAGTATCTTGAGTATACCACAAACTCAGGATTTATCCAGAATACTTAATACTTATGAAATCCAATTGCAGAAACCTCATCAACGAGTTAAGAAGACGAACATGGAACTACCCTAACAAGAGCACATAGTAATGGATTCTACAGATGTGAGTAGCAAAAGAACCTAATCCTTTGATCCTGTAGTCAAAGTATAATCTATGAGGCATGTCATTACAATACAATTAGATTAGTCTGAGATAAGTTCGTTCAAACCTAAGAATCGAGATATTCAAAATTGAAGAAGATGAATCTCACCAGTAAAAAACGCAGACACAGAATCATTCATTTGTCTTCATCGCGTCCAGGAGGAGGTGGCTTAGAACTCGATTGAAGAGAAGGAAGAGGATTAGAGCCCTTGATGATCCAACCGAGTCCAAAGAAGAGTCCTCCGGCGAGAATCGCGGTTCCCCAAGCGTGAGAGTACCATTTGCTATACTGCCGAATCGCGAACTTCCACTGCTCCCTTAGCGTCGCCTGATCCGGATTCACCGACTCCGGTGGGTTATAATACGGAATTCTTTTACCAGAACCCGATCCGATCTCCGGCGTCGGTTTCTTCCCCGCCGACGATGAGGTAGTGTTGTTCTCCTCCGCCATTGTCGTCGATTAAGATTCTTTGTTTCGTTGAAATGTAACTTTAAACTCTATCGACACTGACACGTGTCAAATAATGTGACGTGGCACTTTCGCATATGCAAAAACGATACCGTTTTAGTTGTTTCGTCTACCTCAAACCTCCCCCTTGGGGTTTTAGGGATTTCTATCTGTTCGTCAATGGCTTCTACTGCTTCTTCTTCTCTTCTCTTTCCCTCTAGAAATTTCAAATCTGTTCCATTTTGGAGAAGAAGTTTCGTGTCTTTTATCCGTTTTGCTAAGAATCCTTCTGCGGAGGAGGACATTCTCCGTTTCGTGGCGGAATCCGATGGGAAGGCGCTTCCATGTGTGCGGACTTACGAGAACAATTCAGCTCGGCTCAGTCTCGTTGCTACAGTAGCTTTTGATCAGGCTTTGACTGCGGCTGCTGCTGACGGTGGTGAAGCTGCCGATGATAATCTTCGCGAGAATGTCCCTGTTATGGTGGTCGAGACTGTTTTCCCCGGAGGATCTGACCCTAAGGCTACTGTGTCTACCAGATTGGTCAGTTTCTGGTTGCATTTGATTCACATTGATTCTATATTACAGCAATTTGAGTTTTGACATTTAAAGGTAACATTTTTCTTTTTTTGGAACAGTTCTTGCCTACTAAGAAAGTTAAAGAGCGAGCTAAAAAGCTGCGGCGGTCTCTTTCCGAGGATCTTTCTAGTGGGGATTTGTCCAAGAACATACTTGCTATGACTTTTAGGCAAGTTGTTTTGAGACAACTGTGGAACTTTCAGCTTGTGTTATTTGGACCTGGAGCTGAAAGACAAATGGGAGATTTCGAAAACCCTCGAGAGGTTTAAATTCGTTTTGATGTGATGTTTCTAGAGTCTGCAAGTGGAAAAATTAGTACTGATAGGTTCAGTTGTCTTATTCATTTCCGTTTCAGCAGGTTTCTACATCCTTCACCCTTAGCTCATCCGATGAACGGGCTATATCTGTTATTGCAGAAGTTATATGCATCTTCGCTCTTCAAAGCACTGAGAAGAGTTTCCTTGATGATTATCTGGAAAAAGTTAAGTTTCCCTTTTTGAAGTGGTTCTCTAAACACAGGAGGATTGCGTCAAGAGACAGCTCAGTTGTCCTTCATAAGGTATTTGATGATGAGCAGAATACCAACCACTTGCTTGAGTATTACCAGTCAAGGGAGGAGAAATTCAAACTTGCAGACACTAGGCAAAGAAGTCGGTGGTGGAACATGTCTGCCAATTCGAAATCGGAAAAAATTGGTGGCCCTGGATTTAGTACTTGGGCAAGTGAGTATTTACCTGCATATCGACTAGAGATTGATACTACAATACTTGCGGACCTAAAGCTCGAGGGTTGGAGAAAGTCCAGCGAGAATAAGTGGGAGGTTCTTCTAACACATTCCCAAATGGTATAAGACCTTTTCTCTTTCTCTATGTAGCCTACCCATCTAGGCTTTTGTTCTTGATGCTAGGAATGGCAGTGTGGCTTCCCCTTTATATATGCATCTCCCTTAGTTTGAAAGGACATTCCACATTTCTAGGTTATCATTTTCGGTTAGTCTTAGTCATTCTTGGTTATATATACGATAATATGGAGCCATGATATTGTCTTAGACTGTGTAGAATTTATCACAAGTGTAGTCATCCTTTATATCCTATACACACAACAAGGAGATGCTGATAAAATTTTGTGGCACTCAAAGCTAGCAGGATGAAAGATATTGTCAATCATTCAGTTTGGTGCAAGAAAAGTTCTTATATTGCTGCATTTTACGTACTCTATGGTGACTAAGGTGTTTGTTTCCACGCACGGTATTTTCATGATATCCCCTACACTCCTAAGCACTTGTATAAAACTCTTTAGGTTGGATT
>NC_025687.1:13365116-13366807 GCF_000633955.1 Camelina sativa | reverse complement strand
GTATTTACCTGCATATCGACTAGAGATTGATACTACAATACTTGCGGACCTAAAGCTCGAGGGTTGGAGAAAGTCCAGCGAGAATAAGTGGGAGGTTCTTCTAACACATTCCCAAATGGTATAAGACCTTTTCTCTTTCTCTATGTAGCCTACCCATCTAGGCTTTTGTTCTTGATGCTAGGAATGGCAGTGTGGCTTCCCCTTTATATATGCATCTCCCTTAGTTTGAAAGGACATTCCACATTTCTAGGTTATCATTTTCGGTTAGTCTTAGTCATTCTTGGTTATATATACGATAATATGGAGCCATGATATTGTCTTAGACTGTGTAGAATTTATCACAAGTGTAGTCATCCTTTATATCCTATACACACAACAAGGAGATGCTGATAAAATTTTGTGGCACTCAAAGCTAGCAGGATGAAAGATATTGTCAATCATTCAGTTTGGTGCAAGAAAAGTTCTTATATTGCTGCATTTTACGTACTCTATGGTGACTAAGGTGTTTGTTTCCACGCACGGTATTTTCATGATATCCCCTACACTCCTAAGCACTTGTATAAAACTCTTTAGGTTGGATTGGCTGAAGCATTGGATATTTACTTTGAAGATGTATACTCACTGCCCCAAAAACAGCTACCGTGTGATGTTTCTGGAAATTATGCAAACTTACCCAATGAAAAGGTATATTGACTATTGGACGGATATGTCGCCAATTTCTAAGCGTTGAATCTTTGGTATCTGATTATTTGTATGTAGTCAGAGCCAATTGACAGCCCTTGATAAATCACTTGCTCTATTCAATCAGTGTGCTTCATTTCGGTTTCCTGCTGAACTATGTTTCAGTCTGCTCAATGAATTCATGTTTGCTATTAGAGTTTGCTGCATTATGTTGGAGAAATGTTGTGATGTAAGAAGAATGGCTTAATGACTTAGTGTTGGTAGCTTTTCCAGTGAAACTTCTGATAACTTTTTTTGGTTTGCTTAATCTCTATTGACAGAGAGGACTGTCTTTGTTGAAAATCCTATCTGTCACTGTGGCCAGTGGAATTCTTCTTCTTGCTGTTAGTGCTGCGGCTCAGTTCTGTTTTCCTCAGAAAGGCGAGAGAAAGTATCCTGGAAAAAGCGAAGATATCATATTGTCCGAGAGTGAGTTGTTATCTCATCAATCTTCAGATTCCTCTAAGGTATGGATTTCAAAAACACTTGTTCATATAGATGTGTAGGCTAGCGAATGCATGTAGACATAAATAGCTTTTCAGAACAGCTCTAGTTCATTTGATTATATCAATAAAGTACTGGTTAGCCAATTTTTTATTGTAAACCTTGAAGTCAACCATCCAAATAATATATCAAGCAAAGACAATGCAAGGTCTATATATTTCATGTTATTGGTTTATGGTTCCTGTGGGAGTATGGACTCCCTACTGAGATTAATGATAACCACGAATTATTATTATCAGTCTTTAGTTTCATTGTCTTCGAAAACTAAAGTTTGAAACTTTAAATGAGTAGTTGGATTCATTCTGTGGATTACTCGTCAACAAGCTCAAGGATGCTTACAGCTGGGTGGGGGAGATAACCCTAGAAAGCAGCATAGGTGCCTGGATTGGGGAAGTACCTGATTATTTGAAAGAAACCAGCAGAGCTAAGTCTGTTGAAGATCACATCGTTACAAGCTCTTCTCTTCT
>NC_025687.1:13348691-13364247 GCF_000633955.1 Camelina sativa | reverse complement strand
CCGAGAGTGAGTTGTTATCTCATCAATCTTCAGATTCCTCTAAGGTATGGATTTCAAAAACACTTGTTCATATAGATGTGTAGGCTAGCGAATGCATGTAGGACATAAATAGCTTTTCAGAACAGCTCTAGTTCATTTGATTATATCAATAAAGTACTGGTTAGCCAATTTTTTATTGTAAACCTTGAAGTCAACCATCCAAATAATATATCAAGCAAAGACAATGCAAGGTCTATATATTTCATGTTATTGGTTTATGGTTCCTGTGGGAGTATGGACTCCCTACTGAGATTAATGATAACCACGAATTATTATTATCAGTCTTTAGTTTCATTGTCTTCGAAAACTAAAGTTTGAAACTTTAAATGAGTAGTTGGATTCATTCTGCGGATTGCTCGTCAACAAGCTCAAGGATGCTTACAGCTGGGTGGGGGAGATAACCCTAGAAAGCAGCATAGGTGCCTGGATTGGGGAAGTACCTGATTATTTGAAAGAAACCAGCAGAGCTAAGTCTGTTGAAGATCACATCGTTACAAGCTCTTCTCTTCTCGAAAAACTCAATGAAGATGCCAAGGCATCTGCCCAAGATATCGCTACTTACCAGGTAATTCCAGTGAATTGTGATGAGTGTAATTCTTTTAAGTGGACTACTACTTCATCGTTGTTGATTTCCTTGTCTAATGGAAGCAGGTAGTGTTATCACCTGAAGGTAAAATTATAGGGTTCCAACCAACAAGCCGGGTTGCTGTGAACCACTGGGCTGCTAATCCTTTAGCTAAAGAACTTTATGGAGGAAAAAAACTGTCGCCTGGTAAGTCCATGATTCTTCTTTCGATTTCCTTAAGTTCAGTGCCATTCTTATCCTTCTAAGTTTATTAGATTATGACGAGGATGTGTTCATTCTTTCTGTTGCAGGGCTGATTGAGCCTGGTCTGAAGAGTCGCCCTCCCACAGATGTAGTTGTGCTGGAATTGTTAATGTCTGTAAATTCAGATCGTCCTTTTGCATTGGTTAGACCATTATTACCACAATAACCATAGCCTTAAGTTCCTGTCTCTTTAGATGAGTTTTTACAATATCTGTAGTATATGATTTATTGTTTATAACATTTTGGCGTCTATGGAATACAAATGCCTTGAGCTTATTATTCAGAAGATGCTGAAGATTTTGAGCTCTTTGGAAAAGAAAAGAATCAACAAACCCACACTAAAGGATAAACTAGGAGCAAGATTGGTGATCTCATTGAACAAAGGTCCTGATTTGTATTAAGAACAATAACGATAACCGTTCCAACCTTCGGGTTACATAATTTGTCATCTGCATTATATCACAGAAGAGAGTCGAAAATGCATCAAAATATATAAACCGGAATGTTAGTAAATATGCCTTCACCTCCACAGACTGAATCTTTAGAAAAAAAGCAGTCCCCAACATCACATTTACTTTTCCTGCTTTTGGTTAGAACAAAGCTCTCAAACTCCAGGACGGTCTTCTGCATCCCCTTCTTGTTGTTATATATACATAATCTCCATGAATAGAGAGAATTATAATATAAAGAAACAAATTATAACGAGTCCATTACTTTTCCCTACGACATGTAGATAGCTTCTGTTTGCTCCTGCCTAATTAAATGGTAAGCAAACAGCTTTTCAAACCTGATTTTTTATTCATTTCTCAGGCGATATAATAGTCGCTTAGATTTCCGACCAGATAGTTAAACTCTTCACCTACTCCATAGTCAGTGGCCTGCTCTACTGTGTTCTGAACATTCACGGTAGCAACTTTAGTGTTCACTTTTGGTCTTCCTTTGATGCAACGTTTGTTGTTGTTGTTGGTGTTGGTGGTGGTAGTCATATTGTTGTTTTCTGGAGGGAACTCAGCTGTGAGTCTTCCCATCTGCTTCTGCAAATCTGCCACCGAGTCATTTGAAACTTTGCCCTTTGAATTCTTCTTCCCATCAACGAGCTTGAGCTCGAGCCTGTACAAGGCACAAGCATCGCACTTGTTGATCTCGTATTCGTAAAGGTGCCATTCAAAATGGTGCAGAGGCTGTGGATCCATGTAGTAAGATCTCTTCAGCCCTCCAAACTCGACCATGATCTGTTTACGTGACTCATGCCAACCGCGACCATTGTAATCTGGTAAAGATCTTTGCTTTCTGTTCCCGCTCTCAAAGGCCCTCCTTGGTTTGTCAAAGAATAGCCACTCCCTTAGTGTCTCACTCTCTAGAACCGTGAGATCAAAGAGCTCTACAGCCACAACAGAAATTCAAGATTTGAGCATGACAGACACAAGAATGGTGATCAATTAAGATATATGTGAATTCCAAGAGAGCAAAGCCTACCTGGAGCATTCCATGGAGATTTCGCAGTTGCAGCTCCTTCACATTCGGGAATACCGACATCTTTCCCTCCAGCTTTTGCGCTAAGAGCAGCAAAAAGAAGACCGTCTTTCAAACCAATGCCTCCGGGACGCACAACAGGATTCATACCTGGTGGCCCTTCATTGAAAGCCAATGCAGCATGGAAGCTACTGCAGTAATCCTGGAACCAATCGAATCCTTGAGCCGGCCTAGGACAATCCCAAAGAGCACATTTTGGACCCAAGAACGCAGAAGGTGGAGGACAGATAGTCGGCATAAAAGTAGAGATATGCAGAGGACCCTCAACACCGTAACTGGGACAATCGTTGAAACCACCATTGAAGTTTGGCTCAAACTCTTGTTGCAGATCAAACTGATTATATTCCAGATTAGCAGTTCCAACAAAGTTGTTGTTGCCAACTACTAAAGGCGGATCTTTGCAATGATCAGCCAACGGAAATCCGTGTTCTGACTTCCCCTGAACAAAAGTGTATCCCTGTCAAGATATGGTCGCTGTATTAAAACACAATAATGGACTCCACACGCACAACTAAACCACCATTAAAAAGAGTTGGTTTTAAAAGAATAACTGACCCTTTGGAAGACAGCAGATTTTCCAGCTTCAAGATTCTGATCAGCAGGCTCAGGCTTGGGAGCAGCTAATTTGCTGGTAGCATCATCTTCTTCATCACAGAGCTGAAGCAGCCGACAAATGTCTGATGAGAAAGACCCCAGAGTAGCACCCTGCTTTAAGGAAAACAAACCCATGTTACTTCACATAAGACCCCAAAACCAAAGCATGCAAGAGACAGAAAACAATCAAACAAAGAAAGCAAATTTGTGGAAAAGAATCAAGAAAGCATACTTGTTGCAAGGAAGAAGCAGGAGAAGGTTCGTTGAGCTCAGATTTCCACTCACGAAGCATCTGATTCACTTGCTCCTCAAGGAGAGAGACATCAGTACCCCTAGACTCTTTCCTAGCGGATTGAAGATCCAAAAGCATGCCTTGCAAATCATCAACACGGTTCTTAGCCTTATCTTTAAACAGCTTGTGAGAAGCAGATCTGCAATTAGTCTTAGTTCTCTTCCCCGTCATAAGAATCTCTCCACTCCACTCAGTCTCACCCACCAACAAAAAATACAAAAAACCTTCCTTACACAAGATTCTGTCAAAAACACAATCAAAACATTTCACATCAGTTCAAACATGATCGATCACTCTACACATACATATGCTTAAACAAAACGAAATTACAGCAAACGATTCATTCAAAAGAGACGAAACACACACAAAAATCAAAAAGGGAGTAATTAATGATCACAAAAGCTATACACAGAATCTTAAGAGGATAATAGAAGAAGAAATCAATCATGCACAGAGGAGTCTTTAAAAAGAGAGAGATTGAAACAGATCGAAGTATATGTGAGAAGCTTTAAAGAGGAACCCAGGAAGAAACCTTTACTACTGTAGCAGCTGCAGCAAAGAACACAACCACAAAGAGAGAGAGCGGAGGAGAAACGTTGGTGGATTCTCTTCTTCCTTCTTCTCTCTCTCTCACCCCTTCAACTCCAACTTTTCTTTCTTTTTTCCCTTTTTTATCAGCTAAATTAATTCCAACCCTAATTTATAACAATAAATAAATATGTATATGTACTTGGAAAAATAAAGAAAATGTATTCTAATTATCTTTTTTTTTTAAATTAATTTTTGGGTGAGAGTTTTTTTTGCAATTATTGGATTATTGTATTTATTGTGGATTCTTCTCTTTTTTTTTTTTTCATGTTTTCTCTTTAATTTCATGCATGTCTAAATCTAAATATTAAATTTATATAATGAGCACATGAATCTCATTTTTGTTATTTTGTTTTCTTACAAAAAAAAAATTATAGTGAGGTGAGTTTTTGTGCTCCAATCTCATTGCCTTAGAAAATTGGTGTTTTTCTTCAACTCTATGAGCTCCAAACACTTATTCTGTAAATTTGCTTCTTTTTTTTTTTTGTTTCTGTAATAACTATTTTGATAACTATTATTTGATGAAATTCAAATACTCTTTAGTTGAATTAGGACGATGAAGTTTTTTTCTTCAGGTTATGTATTATATTGGGATTGGGGAGCCGAAACTTTTTTTTTAATCGGAGTTTTTGGATCATGATCCACTATATATATATATATATATAATAACCACGCTGATTATAAAACCTATAAATTGATCTAAACCAAAACAAGATTAATAATGTTACAAAATTACATACAATTTCCATGTAATTCGAGAGGAAGAATAATATTTTGTTGATAGACTTGACATAGACTTTATGATAGTACTATCTAGGATATAACGACGACAAAGACTTTTGATTCAATGGCTAAACAGTGATTTTCTTATGGTGGTTAGTATCTAGGACATAATGTCTACCAAGTGTTTTGAGAAGATTTGAATACTGAAAAAAAAATGTAACGTATTTTCATCAAAACGTCAATTAGAGATATATAACTGTAATATTGATTGCCTTTGACTAATGACTATTGGTCATTTCATATTTAGAACTAGCCTAAAATTACTAGACAATAATTCAGCGATGAACTGGCAACTTGATTTCATGTTTTATGACTCTATTTCATACTAATTATTTTAAGATATTCGTCAATATCATTATTAATAACACGACATCTTTGATAACAGTTACTTATAGCTTATGTTTGCATAATGTGTGTGTGTGTATGTACGTGTGTCTAAAATCAAATATCAAACAACAATCTTCGTTCGCAAACGTTCAAATATAGTACGTAGAGAGACCTATTACTAATCATGATTTGTACCGTTAAAAAAATTTCTTGTTAATGAGATGTTTTGTACCTAATGTAAGATTTGACAAGTACTTTGCATTACTTTCGTTTTCGAAAGAAAAGAAGAAACAAACAAAGGAATCTATTAGGGTAAAAGAATCACAAAACCAAGAATTTGGACAAGTGTCGTCGTGAATACTCATTGATTATTATCAATTTCTTTATAATTAAGAGAAAAGAGGTGTAAAAGGAGGAGGTATATTGAGCAAATGGCAAGGAAGGAATAACACAAGCTTTTTTCCACTATGTTTTCAATATTCCTATTTTGTGATGCTCATTAGTTTTCATCATACCATACCACACCCATCTCTACTTTTTAATTTCATCAATTAATGGTCATATATATTCATCGTGATCTCTATGTTTTGCTATTATTCTCATTTTCAAGTTTTACAATCCTTGTCGTATGAACAAAAATTCAAATCCATCTTGTTAGCTAATAATATCTCCCTAATTTAATACACAATATTTACTAAATTTATTTTTATATATTCTGATGATCACAATTGAACCATGTGTTAGACATCCATATTTCCAACATTTTCTTTGAGTGATGTAAATAACATTGGTATGCATCATATCCCTTGGTTGGTAAAGTGGATTTTGGTCCACCACTTCACTTTCAACTTAGATCCGGACTAAGTTATTGACAGTTTGCAAAAAAAATATTTTATAGTTGGGTTGATTTGCCTAATCTAAATTTTCATTAAATACGGTTTCCAGCTGAACCAGCCTTTGATGAAATACATTTTTTTAATAATGTATGTTCAGCATAATAGATTATATCGTATGTGTAAAACGTCCACCTCAAATACAAAAGAAGGACGAGGGCGGTTCCACTAGATGATGCTTTAACGTCGAACCCATTGTTCTAAGGGTAGAAGAAAGCATGTGCCCCCTTCGAAAAGAAAAAAAAAAGTAGGGTTTCAAAGAACAAAATGATGTTCACCAATAGCAATATGTCACATTAATCTCCCGAATAAATTATCCATGAAATAGCGGCGTTAACATCAACATTTTCATATAGATATCACTAGAACAATCAAACCAATTTGACAAATCCAAGTTTTCGTTGTGGATATATACTATACAATTTTCAAAGAACGTGGATGATATGTCTATTACATCATTACAAGTCGCATGCGTTTTAAAAAAAAATGATGTCTTGTTTTGTTTTTCTTTTCTTCTTTTTGATCGTTGTCATAAGAACAAAATTGAGATGCTTTTAAGGAATTCTATGCATTTGTCCAAATGATTTTTTTCCACCAATTATTCCCTTTCTCTACCACCAAAAGAGATTCTCACTTTTTATTTTATTTCTATTCTATTTCATTCTAGTCGTAAGCTAAATATTAAAAATATCCGAAACATTTATGTGGAATAAAAAACATAACAACATATCTATAAGCATAGGTTCTTTTCGTTTAATTTCTCCTTTAAAATGAAATCGTTTAGGAACAAATGCATTATTACTCGTTTAGAAAAGAAAAACTGATCACCTTTTACCATGAAACCCAAATTAGCTGTCGCTATAGTTTTGACCTTATTATATATACTAGTATAATAAACGATTATGTATGATGTAGGTAGAAGGAGGAAAATCTCATTTTGCATCTGTCAAGGTCGCTTTCATTATGAATTCGTCATTATCCAACATTGCCTCAAATGTAGCAATTGGTCTTAAAAGACAAAAACGTGCACCAAAACCTCTAACATCAAAACTTTTTTTTTATTTGTCACCCTAATTTGATTGTTAGAGAAAGCAGATTGTTCTTGATGATGATGACGATGCATGTATATGTATCTATAATGGTCGATTTATAAGAATGTGGAGGAGAGAATCAATCACTCCCCTATCTCTTGTGAAAAAGAATCACGGCAGTATTGTCAACTTTGGTTACAGTCTGGGAGATCGATCAATACGATGATGATTTCAATTGGGTTTTGCTGCCGTCCCGCTACTTGTAGTACTGGGCTGTGGTTTTAACTGGAAAACACCGCTCAGTCCGCGTGCTTTAGCAAGTTGTTCAAGCTCCTCTAGCTTGCTCTTGAGATCCGCGACTTGCTTTTCCAGTGCTTCATCTTTCAATCTTAACTCCTGTAAAACCACGAGATTCAAAGCATCTTAAACTAATCAATAATCTAACCTCAACATTGTTATTTCTCCGAACAAACATACAAGTTAGCTGTCTCTTAACTAGTGAAATCTTATTAATTATTTAGCTACCGCACATTTCAAGTCACTGGGAGCAAACAGTGAAACGACTATTCATAATTGTTTTCGTCTATGGCAAAGCTTCTTTAAATAAGACAGAAGTCGCAAAAGCTTTAAGGAATGAGAACCAATTCTACAGGCTGCAACTTTTAGGAAGTCTTGAGTTAGGCATCTGAAAACACTACGACCAATTCCTTAAATCATCTATTTACGCGAGTTGTATATTGAAAGTTCTTCCCGAGCTTGTCGATAGATACTAATTTGATCCATGTAAATATGCAACCCACTCTCATTTGAAGTACTAACTAACAGCATATATACCAACTATTAATCCTGAACAGCAAATGGAAAATTGAAGCAAAAATCATCCTCCAAAAAAGTGTTCATGTGCACCTCTAGTTCTTGCTTACGTGCTTCCTCTTTTCTTGCTTCTGACCGCGAACTTCTCTGCACCTCAAAAACAACAACGGCTCCACCTACCTGCTCATACAATGTTTTAGTTCTACAGAACAACTGAGAATTGTATAGACGAATGACCCTCAAGATATCTGAGTTTGACACCATCTCCCACTTAAACCAAACCCCACCAACTATATATGGAAGAAACTAAGAAACCCTTACATAACTTATTAGCATAGGTTTGTAGTATCAGATTAACAAGAGCAAGATACTATAGATCTGATGGTACATTTCCCTTTAATCTTAGTACACTGTATAGAATATACAAAAGTTTTTATGTCCGAAGAAAAGTTGGATACTAACTAATGCACATACACCTAGAGAAAGACGAAACCACAATACTGTCTGATTGTAAGGCATCAACAAGCAACTGATGGAGTAAGTTAAAAATCCTTTCTCAGTCATTCCATGAAAAGAGTTCTATCACATAAGCTGTATAGTTTATTCCCCTTCCCAAAATATCTTAACCAGGTAAAGGATCCAGTTCCTCAGGCCACAATAATCCTTTTTCACATAAACCTTTATCAATTGATGAAAATGCAACTAACCATTGATGAGCTAGAAACAGATCAATGGAGGTAAATCCAAATTCAATGCTCATCTACAAGTCCCTGCACAAAGAATGGTGAGTAAAAGAGTTGTTACCCCAAAGAGGAAGAGCTCTCCAATGAGATCAACAGCAGCTTGAACAGCCTTTTCCTCGTCCAAGGGACGAATCTCTACATCAGTGGCATGACCATATATCCTTCTTTGCATTTGCGTCGTGATTCGATGATTCCTCTGTTCACATATTTTCCAACAACACATCAAATCTCCAAATCCACAAAACTTGTTCAAACGAATGCTTCAACAACTATTAACCTAACAAATCATATATCCCGGAGGTTCCAAATACTTAGGAGACATCATCAGAATCGAAACGGAAGAAGAAAAAACGTAATTATAAAATCGAGATCAAGAAACGAAACGATTCTAGAATCAGAAGCGAGTTAGAATCAGAGGGATTCTAAGAAAATCACCTGAGCGAAGTTGATGATAGATTGACGAAACTTGGGATGAACCTTAGCTTGATGCTTGAGCTGACTAGCCAAGGGTTTACTTATGGTTTTAACCAAGAGTGTGCCCAGTTTCATCAACGGCAACACCATTTTTTTTTTTAATTTCCGAAAAAACCTCGAGAAAAGCTTAGGAGAATCTCAGTTGACTCGAGCAGAGGGGATGCAAAGGGATCTAGAACTAAGCTGGGGTGAGCATAGAAGGATCATAAGAGCATAGAAATCGCCATTGTGATCAATCAGAGGTTTTTTCGAATTTTGTTAGATCGGATTGATGATGAAGAAGAAGAAACTGGAAGGAAGGAAGAAGCTGAGTCTTTTTTTTGTTTGGGTCGTCTTTTTACAACTTTAATTAATTTGTGAAATGGACCCCTCTCTTTCGTTTTTCTTCTTTCGCATGTTCTATTTGTTGAATTAACTATTAAGACCCAATTTTGACGGAAACAAAAACGTGATCCGTTTTGTGTACAGTAGTAGTGTATGTGATAACTGATAACAAATGTTTATTTTAGCTCATCTTTTATTTTTACAAATTTGCTGAGTTGTGTAGTATTTTTATTTAACTCATAGAATCCAATAGCCTTTGTGTTGTATTATTATATGTAAAGAGACACTATTAATAAAGTTTGGAAGCAACCAAACCAAAACACTCGTATGTGATCATCTAGGGGTGTAAACTTGTGCTTGACCATACGAGTATGAATCCATACCACAGAAGAAATATTCAGAGATTGGGAACTTGTAGTCCCTTTGATGCCCTCAGAACAAGTTAGAACTGAATCAAAGGGTTCCTCCTTTCAACGGCAGGCCTAGTGTCCAGATCTAGGGACCAAAACGGGAAAGGAAAAGGAGAACTACTGAATCATCCCCACGATTAATGCACACACGCATACATATACGCTAATAACTTAACCCTTCCTTGTATTCAAAAACACACACGACACCAAAACAAATTCACAACAGTTCAAATGCACAAGATATACATATATCTATATATATATATATATATCTGATCAACATCTTTTTGGACCTCCAGTCCGGAGCCTCTTAGAACGATGCTCAACATCTTTATCACTCCAAAAAGAACCCTGGAGAGTCAAGCATCCCGAATGCGCATTGATGACTCTTCTAATGATAGCTTTGCGTTCAACATGGTCACCAATCTCATGATCAGCAAGCGGTGGGGACTTGGCCAAGCCCTTAAAAGTAATGTAGACATGTGCCCTTCTGGCATTGAGTCTCTCATCCGGGGGATTCTGATCTTCTTCCTCAGTTTCTATCACTACTTCAGAATCTGAAGCTTGGGCAGACCACTCTGCAATATCTGCAAGCCATATCAACAGTTTTGGTGGTCACTGCCGATATGACACAACATTATTAATCAGCAAGTGAGATTTGATTTTATAGTACTCTCTTGATCACTTGTATTTAAAGCAAAAAAAAAAAATGCACCAAAATTATACTCCATTCATATTAAGAAATAGTTACTTTAAAAAAATTAAATCAATTATAAACAAGACTGCATAATATAAAATATATAATTAATTTAAAAGTTGTATAAAAAGTTGGAAACATCCTATTAGTCACCTTCATCTTGATTTTGAACTACTACTTTTTTAGGTCTAGCAATAGAAACGGCCACATCCAAACTGTTATACTCCATTTCATCTAACTTTAACCTGAAAGGTTTGCTGGAATGGAGGGATAGCTGCTGGATCGTGTGCAAGAAGAGTAAAATAGTAGGAAGACGCAAGGCTCATTGTCGTGATGAATTTCTGCACGGCATCGAGCTTGAAGTTTGTCCCCTGACAGAGATCAGATGAATTAAAAGAGAGAATTTAAATTCTTGGATGTGGTATAACACAGGACATGTCGATGAAGCACCAAATATATATATATATATATATATAGAGAGAGAGAGAGAGAGAATAGTTATTGAATAATGAATATTACCTGCAAAATATTGTAACGATGAAGGCCCAACAAAGCATAACGCTCGAGCAAGAGCTCATAAATTCTTGTTTTTCTTTTATTTCTAGAGGAGAAATTGTTTGAGCAACGCAAATAGAACACCAGTGGACATGCTCTTAATACCTTCGGGTCCACGGTGGTAGGAAACCATTCCCTTAACTGGTATTGGACCTCGATACTCATCGATATCAAAATCCTAATTAAAGAAGACCCCCATCATCAATCAGCAATGTAATTAATCATAGTTAGCCTAGCCTAAAAGCGATATATATATATATATATATATATAACCCTAGATCTAACAAAATACACACTAATCAGTTTAGGTAGCAATCCCATAAACAAACAACATCACTATAACCTATAATTTAGGGCCACGAATATAATTTAATTGTGAAAAAGAGCAACAAAATTAAAAAAAAATCATATGGAAGATGAAAGAATTTTACATCGGATTCCGCCGCTACACGCCAGTAATCCCTCACATGACGAGAATATTCCTCCGGCGTAATACTGTACTCCTCACACACAGTCATTTTCTTTATTAAAAAATCGGGATTTTTGCCCTTTATGGTATTTTTTTGTAATTCTTTTTCAATGTGCCATATTGTTGAAAACTTTTTTAATCTACCATAATGATTAAATATGGCAGTATAAGTTTTATTAGATTGTCCTCCTAATTACGTTAGTTCGACGGCGGCACGAGAGGAAGGGACAGGCGCGTGATGAGAAGCTTCGCGAGCTGAAAAGGGCGCATGACATCACGCAGTTCCCGGAACGTGGTTAAGAATACGTAGACAACATATAAATCCGTGATTTTGCTATTGTGGACAAATATAAATATAGACAGAAATGTAAAATTGGTGGACTTTAAGTAATCTTATTTGAAATTGTCAACTAAACATATAAATTCCTCTTTTTCCTATTGTATCATCTACATTATATCTTGTCTATAAATCCCTCTTTTTCCTACTGTATCATCTACAATGTAGACAAGATACATGAAGAAGAAGAGAGGAACATAGTAATCAACCTGAGTTGACTTTTCTCTCTTGAGTTGACTTTTCTCTCCCAAAACACGATCCTCGTCTTTTTCCAACCACCTGCGCCGATCTCGGCGTAGGCCCTCACCGCCCCTCATGGGCAAAAGTAAACACAAAAAGAAAACCCCTAGCGGTATCCCCACTGGATCCGCCCGTTCTGGATCTTCTCAATTGCAATCCTCTTCATCCGCCCCGCCTGAATCTCCAAACTCAGCTGGGGAAACTTCCATCTGTTCACCGTTAATTGACTTGCCTGACATCAACAATGAGTCAGCCAAGGATAAGAAAATTGGTTCATGCGAATCCATCAAACTGGTGGATAAAGTTGCGGCAATCGAAATCCCTAGATCCCCAAAATCAAGAAACGAAGCTATAGTGACCAACATTTTGGTAACTGTACCTCCGACTGCAAATCTGGGTATAGTTGTTGAGCAACATGTCATCGCCTCGGATTCGACCAAGGCAGTTCCAGCTCCCGGAGCTCCCCGCATTAGTGAAGACCAACCCTGGAAGGCTTTGGTTGCTGGTAACTCGATTCAGCTAGAAAAGAAAGGTACCCCTTACACTCTTGAATCTGGTGAAGCGTGTGTTACTATCCCTAATTCGGTCATTGAAAAGAATAAGAAGGCATGGGATAGCTTCATATTAGGACAGTTCTACGAAGAACCCCCTGCTCGAGGGGCAGTTCATGCTATAGTAAATGGGATCTGGAGCAAACAGCGTCGAGACATTACAGTCTCAAAAATGGAAGGACACTCGTTCCTGTTTAGGGTCCCTTGCCCGAATGCGCGGAGGAGAATACTCAGTCAAAGTCTCTGGCAGGTGGACGGACAGACAATTTTCGTAGCCAAGTGGTCCCCAGATACCACCCCAAAGAAGCCTGAACTGACCCTGGTTCCGGTTTGGCTTGAGTTTCATGGAGTTCCTCTTGAATACTTCAACAGAGAAGGGCTCGAACACATTGCAGGCCTAGTTGGACATCCGGTCTGTCTTCACCCGCACACAGAAAAGCTAACTAACATAGAAGTAGCTAAAGTCTACACGGTCATCGACCCACGCAAGCCTCTGCCAGAAGCTGTTAATGCAAGGTTCGAATCCGGACAGATCAAACGAATCCAAGTATCTAGCCCATGGCTGCCATCACTATGCAGTCATTGCAAAAGAGTAGGTCACACTGTATCCCGCTGTAAAAGTGCCCCACCCCTGTGTACCCTATGCGGCTCGGTCAAGCATACTACGGTGACCTGTCCTAGAGTAAAGAAAGACAAACAAGCTGGTAAGGCACCCATTCAGAGTCAGCTGCCTATTGTCGAAGTAAATGCAGTTTCTTCTGCTGCAAACAAAGACAAAGCCATATCTGGGACCTCAATACCTCCATCGACTCACGTACTAAACAAGCCAGGACAAAATGAGGCTCTTGCTGGCGTAACAAGTAACAGGAAGGTGCATTATAGTAAGGAGACCAACTATCTTCCTCAGGAAATTGCAAAGGACTCCCAGTTGAACCTTGATGAAGGTAAACTCTGTGTCGACTTAACTGCAAACCTGTTCTCTCATCTATCACCAAGTGCGAATTTGGCCAGAGAAGAGGGGGAAGTTTCAGAAAATGATTCCATTTCCGGGGATGATGACAATCCTGATGAGGACTCTGGCCGTTTCCTCAAGGTCATATCCAAGCGGCTGAAGAAGAAGAAGGATTCTCGAGTAAGGGCTGGAGGCCCTTTAAACCTCTAATTCAATATCCCTTATATGGATATTTTTTGTCGTAATGTAAGAGGTCTAAACGACCCTGTAAAGCGGAGAAGCCTTAAAAAATGGATAAAGGTACATAAACCTCTTTTTGGTGGTGTAATAGAAACTCATGTAAGACCGGAGAAGACGCAACGTGTCTGTTCTACTGTGGCTCCGGGTTGGTTTTTTGCGGATAATAATGAGTACTCAGACCTTGGGAAGATCTGGGTAATCTGGCATCCTACGGTAAAGGTGACAATTTTGTCTAAATCCCTTTAGATGATAGTCTGTTTGGTGCAGTTGCCTTTTGTGCAGAGGGAGATAGTGGTATCTCTTGTATATGCGTCATCGAGCAGTAGTGAAGAGAGGAAGCTTTTGTGGTCAGAAATTCAAACACTTGCCTCCTCACCTGAGCTTCTGAACAAACCTTGGACTGTTCTTGGGGACTTCAATCAAGTCCTGCATCCCCACGAACATTCAAATCCACTCTTCAATACTTACACCAGAGCAATGCGAGAAATGAGTCAAGCACTGATCAACTCATACCTCTCTGACCTCCCATTTTGTGGTAACACATACACATGGTCAAACATGCAAGAATCCGGTGCGATCACGAAGAAGTTGGACAGAATCTTGGTAAACGACGAATGGATGTCTGCTTTTCCGCAATCACTTGGAGTTTTTGGTGAACCAGGCTTCTCTGATCACAGCCCCTGTTGTCTCTTTCTGGATATCAACAAGCCGAAGATCAACCTGCCTTTCGAATTCCTGACCATGCTGAATCAACACCCTGATTTTGCACCTCTTATCAAGACGTGGTGGACAACACTAAACTTTGATTGCTCAAGAATGTTGAAATTCTCGAAGATGCTGAAGGAACTAAAGGCAGTCATAAGTGAATTCAGGAAAAATAACTACACAGAGTTGGAAAAGAAAGTGCTTCACGCTTATGAAGATCTTCTTGCCTGTCAGCAAATCCTTCTAAGTGATCCTTCTGACCAAACAATGCAAAGAGAAAAACAAGCACATCAAACTTGGTGTCTACTGGCAAAAGCAGAGGAGATTTTTTTAAGACAGAAATCAAGGATTTGTTGGCTTGAGAGGGCGACAAGAATTCAAAGTTTTTTCACAGGGTGGTGTTATCTAGACAAGCTCAGAATCAAATCCTCTTTCTCACTGACGAAACTGATCGTATTGTCGACACGAAGGTTGGTATCCAGAGCTTAGCTGTCGAGTTTTTTCAGAATACCCTAGGATCAAGTTCAAATGCAACGCCCTTGTCTGTTGAGGAGCTCCAGCTGCTTTTCCCTCAGAGATGCTCTATTGAGGCATTACAAGTCCTATCTGCTCCCGTTTCACCAGAGGAGATCAAAGCAGTGGTTTTCTCCCTTCCGAAAAACAAGGCTCCTGGACCAGATGGTAACTCTGTAGAATTTTTCACGGCTAACTGGGAAGTTGTTGGATCTGCTCTAATCTCTGCAGTCTTGGAATGCTTCAACTCTGGATGTATCCTCAAGCAATGGAACTCTACCATTCTCACTCTCATCCCGAAGTCGCAAAATGCATCACGGATGACAGACTTCAGACCAATTGCCTGCTGTAATACGATATACAAAGTAGTGTCAAAGTTGCTGGCTAACAGGTTAAAGACGGTATTGTCTGAGCTCATAGCCAACA
This sequence comes from Camelina sativa, assembly GCF_000633955.1. Lineage (NCBI taxonomy): Eukaryota > Viridiplantae > Streptophyta > Magnoliopsida > Brassicales > Brassicaceae > Camelina > Camelina sativa. The sequence goes on along the minus strand of NC_025687.1, from coordinate 13,348,889 downwards.
CCCAGTCCGCTTTCATCCCGGGTCGTCTCTTGGTAGAAAATGTACTCTTAGCTACGGAACTGGTCCAAGGGTATAATCAGAAAAATATTTCTCCAAGGGGAATGCTTAAAGTAGACCTCAAAAAGGCCTTCGACTCCGTTCACTGGGATTTCATTATCGCTACTCTGAAGGCACTGAACTTTCCTGAACATTTTGTCA
>NC_025687.1:13326888-13347921 GCF_000633955.1 Camelina sativa | reverse complement strand
GCTACGGAACTGGTCCAAGGGTATAATCAGAAAAATATTTCTCCAAGGGGAATGCTTAAAGTAGACCTCAAAAAGGCCTTCGACTCCGTTCACTGGGATTTCATTATCGCTACTCTGAAGGCACTGAACTTTCCTGAACATTTTGTCAGACTCATCACTGAATGCATCACGACTCCTCGTTTCTCAGTCTCTGTAAATGGTGAATCCTGTGGTTTCTTTAAGGGTGCAAAAGGGCTTCGACAAGGTGATGCCATATCTCCTTACCTGTTTACTCTGGCTATGGAGGTTTTCACGCAAATCCTGAACAGTTCATACAGCATAGGACTCATTGGTCATCATCCCAACGCTGAAAACCCTCAAGTAACCCACCTGGCCTTCGCAGATGACATCTTGATTTTCTTTGATGGTCAAAAGGACTCTTTGGATAACATCACGAGGGCACTTCAAGGTTTCGCTGATATCTCTGGACTCTCTATGAATAAGTCGAAGACTGATCTTTTCGTTGCAGGAGTGAACCAAACTGAAACCTCTAGGATGGCTTCCCTTGGTTTCAGCTTCGGCTCACTTCCTATCAGATATCTGGGCTTGCCACTTATGCACAGGAAGCTGCGTGTTGCAGACTATGGGCCTCTGATTGACAAGATTACTTTGAGATTCACAAGTTGGTCCGCCAGGGCACTATCATATGCGGGGAGAAAGGAGCTGATCTCAACTGTTATCTATGGCACGATAAATTTCTGGGCCTCTGCGTTTATTTTACCAAAAGCCTGCATCAGACAAGTTGAGAGCTTATGCGCTAGATTTCTTTGGTTTGGGGATATTACAAAGAAACCTCACGCAAAAGTAGCCTGGAAATTGATATGTTTACCTAAGGAGGAAGGAGGTCTGGGTCTTCGTTGCTTCTCAATGTGGAATAAAGTCCTCTGTCTCAAATTGATTTGGAGGCTTTTCTCTGCAGATGACTGATACACAGAGTTTTAAACCCTATTTTCCTACTGCAAGTGCACAGCAAAGAAGTAGTACTTAGGGGTCGAATCCCACGAAGACCAAGTTTTACTCTATGGTTCTATTGGTTCAATTTCAAGCTAAGACAATTCAAAGTTGGGTTTGTTTGGTAACAGTAACGCGATTAAAACGGTATAAAAAGGCAATAAACAAAACACTAGATCAGGGGGTAATCCTAGGGAATTTCAGAGATAGCAACCAAACAACTATTCAGGGCATAGATTAAGTACCAATCTAGAACTCAAACATAAATATAAACTGATCCACTGTCGTGGCATCAATAACTCTATCTGATCGATTATATACGGAAACGCGGAGCACATGCTCAGACATCCGGAGCACATGCTCGGCGGTCCATAAACCCTAAACTGTCGTTTGAGCCCAGAATCGCAGACAAGCATTAAAGAACAGGAATGATAAGTTCACAAATCACCTACACATCTACTTTCGCAGGTCTAGGATAATTTGCCCACTAATGTCTTTTCTAGCAACCTATTACACTTTTGATGAATAGATAAACCTAGAATCATAGATTGGGTGATCAAATCAACCTAAGCATTAAGTCTAACAATAGTGAAGACAATCGATTATATAAAGCCCTATTTGTGTATTGTTGCTAACCCATGAAACCCCTTTGAAACCCCTAATCTAGCAAAGAAATTTACTCAGACATAGAGAAATGAATAGCCAACATAGATGAGAAATTCAATAGCATCAAAATAAAAAGGGTTCAGAGATTGCTTCACAAAGTAGCCGCTCCTCTTCCTCTCACAAAAACGTCGCTCAAAACCAAAAGAAAAGAGTATATTTTCTCTCCTAAAAACCCTAGGTTAAATAGCATACAAGTAGAGAAAAATAAGGAAAGAATCCAAATCAAATCTCCCTATTAAAAATCGATCTCCTCCCTCTTTCTCTTTACAAGGATCGCCTAAAATAAGGGGAATTAGGCAGGGAATCGGCGCCTAGATGCTTGCCACGTGTTGTCATGAAACCGTAGAGTTGGGAGCATGTGCTCGGAAATCGGGAGCATGTGCTCCTGGGTCTAAAATCAGCTTTTCTGCTCCAATTCAACTCCTTTCTGCTCCGATTGCTCCTGCTGTTCCAATCCTTGCTTTTAGCTTCCTAGCCTCATATTATAACCTGAAAAGGACTCAAACAACTACAAAACTATCAAATAAACGGAGTCAAAGTGAGTCAAAACCGTAACATATCAATGACTCGCTCTGGGCAAAATGGCTAGGGAATAATAAGATCAAAGATGGAGTTTTTTGGCTGATAGATGAAAAGAAACAGACATCTTGGACGTGGAAAACACTTCTGCAGCTGCGTCCCCTTGCAAGTCGTTTCTTACGATCTGAGGTGGGAAATGGGAAACGGGTAAGCTTTTGGCATGATTGGTGGACGCCTTTTGGACCGCTCATCAACTTCCTGGGGCCAACGGGACCAAGTCAAACTGGCATCCCTCTACACTATTCTGTAGCCATGGCATGCTCCCAGAGGTCATGGAGGCTAAGACCAGCCCGATCGCCACAAGCAGAGCAACTGCACATTCAATTAACAACAGTGCAGCTTCCAGCTTCCACAAACGAACCGGACTCATTCCTCTGGCAAACTGAAGGTGAACGCTCAAACAAACTCAATATTCAGAAAACCTGGGAGGCTCTCCGTTACAGACAAGGGTCTGTACCGTGGTCAAAGCAAGTTTGGTACAAAGGCGCTATCCCAAGACATGCATTTTTTCTGTAGATCACTCATCTAAACCGGCTCCCAACGAGATCTAGATTGGCTACCTGGGGAATGCAGATCGATACATCTTGTTGCATATGCGGGCTCTATCCTGAAACTAGGGATCATCTATTCCTCCACTGTGACTATAGTGAGGTATTATGGGCTGAGGTTACAAAACGGCTAGGCTATAGACCTTTTGTGTTTCAAACTTGGGAAGCTCTTTCGGCCTAGATGGATTGTTCAGACGCTAGTTCTACTCAAACGCTAAGGAGGATAGTTTCACAGGCTGTTATTTACACCTTGTGGAATGAAAGGAATAACCGGCTGCACAATAACAACTTCACACCATCACATGTGCAATTCAAGGTTCTGGATAGACAAGTCAGAGACGCCATTCTTACACCTATAGCGAGTAATATTTGCACTCGTGTATTCTTCAGTTAGCCCTTGTTTTTCTAATTTTTTTGGCAAGGCCTAATATGTATAACAATTATTGTAGTATCCTACAATCCTTTTCTTCAATGAAAATTCACAAATTTTCAAAAAAAAAAAGATACAGTAAGAAATCAAACATATCAACCCAAAACTGCAACTCAATTAGAAACAAAATACATTTTTGATTTCTTACTGTATCATGCATGATGCTAACCTAAGCAACTTTGGGCTGTGTTTGCGCAGTATGAGACTGACATGATTAAATTTTGGGTTGTTGTCACAGTGGTCTTCCTGCGAAGGACCGTGTTCGCATTCAGGAGTCATTTTGTTCCAACAAGATTAGAGTGGTGAGAAAACAAGTTCACTGATTTCCATACGCTTTGTGTCCAATTTACACATCCTAACTACCACTGACAGTTAAGCAGATGTCAGTATTCAAATATGTTTTTATGTTATGGAAGGTTGTTGCAACTGTGGCATTCGGCATGGGACTTGACGAGGGAGATGTTGGAGCTGTAAGTCTAATGCAAACCCTCAGCATACTTGTGCATATCTTCAACCACTCGCATCTTGTATTATAGTATACATGCTTCTAAAGTCTCTGAGTCTGCTTTAGGTAATCCACTTCAGCGTGCCAGGCAGTATGAAGTGGAATAATGCATGGAGTTGGAAGTCTAGCCTTTCCAAATTCAGTCTGGGCCAAGACTCAATTCTGGCATAGTCGTCATCATCTAAACCAAGCCATTTAAGTGATTGTTTGATGATGTCATGGTAAATGTGGTTTTATTGAAATATGGCTTTCGCAGGGGAAGGTAAGGTATATGAGCTTAGACTTCCGTGTGATAAATGGAAGCGGCACAAACAAAACTGTTTACTTTTGTTGACAGAAATGCAGATTTAGCTACATAGAAAGTATTATCAAGTGGGACATGATCATCTACGCAGCTACTTGACAAATAATTAAGGGAGTCATAGTGAATCCCAGGTAGGGTCTCATATTCTTCAGCCCAGTTCGGATGAGAATGATATAGATAGCAATTCTAACTTCTAAGACAAAGATGTAACATGAGAGAACTAGAGGCTTTGAGTAGTAATGACTGGACTAGAAATATTAATACTAGAAAATTAACCCTTGCTTTGTCTGGGACAAAAGCTGTATTGTAGTAGAAATATTTTCATTTCCTTGTGTGTACCCTAACTTTAGATTCATTGACATATTTGATATCGTGAAATTGTGTCATATGAAAATGGAGAGAATTTTGATAATCAATAAGAAAACATGAAGGTTAATCTTTGTATTTAAAGAAAGATGTGATAGAATAGAATTTGTACATAGTAGCTGCAGTCATAGACTCTCATAAATTTGACATGAAGTAAGAGGTATTTATAAAACTTAGTGTCATTTTTTTTTGAAAGATAGTGGGCGGGAAAAGAAAAAAAAATCGTTTTCATAAAGAATGTTCTGAATTTCACTGTGGATCTGGCAGGTTATGCAGACCTCTAGTTGACGATGTTGGGTGCTTGATCTTGAGATTTATTAGTATATTAATAAGGTCAAAACTACAGCGACAACTAATTTGGGTTTCATCGTAAAAGGTGATCTAAATTTTCTTTTCTAAAAGAGTAAGTAATAATGTATTTGTTCTTGAACGATTTCATTTTAGGAGGATAAAGAAAACGAAAAGAACCTATGCTATAGATAATGTTGTTATGTTTATTCCACATAAACTATAAAAAAAAAACTGTTACCACAGATGTCGAGTTATTAATAATGTTGTTGACATAAACTATAAATTCTACAAAACTCACAAATTCTTTTGCTTTCCGATCTTAAGAATAAACAAACACTTTTTTTTTTTCTTGAAGAATGAAGATGAACACAGAGAAGCACATGAAGATGACCAAGAAATGGCAACACAGAGATCGATTGCTAGCTCTAACCGCTGCAGGGGAGGGATGTTTTATGGTTTACACGGCTAACAAAACTCTCTTTGCTTCTCCACTAAGTTAGTTTACCTACGCATTCAACTCTTTTTCCAAGAGCTCTTGAACACCTCTGAGGAAGAGTTCTCTAGCTTCACTGTTTCAGGCAAGTGCAATGTGCTAAGAAGGAAAAGAAAAGCCATGAAGAGGTGAGTAGTGCCAACGAGCATAATAAAAGCTCAAACAAGGTTAAAATCTGAGGGTAAAAAGGATGTTTACAGATTTGATTTGAAGCTGGTTATCGGTAAGTATATTCTGAAACGAAGTACAGGATTTCATAACAGAGTTGCAGGTTTCTTAATTGGTAAGGGTTGCAGGTAGCTCAAGTGTTTCAGTGAATTCTCTAAAGAAGAAAGTGAAAGATAAAAGTGCATGTGTTGCAGGAATGGTCACAAGGCTAAGAGGAAAAGATATGCAAACTAAATGCAGGGAATTCAAATTAAATTGCATTTGGAAAACAACAAATAAGGAGGTTCAAGCTGTTGTGTTTGCATATCATGAGGAGAGTACGTAAGTATATCTACTCAGGGTAAGTCACTTGACACTTGCAGGTCAGCCAAGTCAAGGGAATGATCTTCAAGGAACAGGAGATGATAAAGAAGTGAAAAAGCTCTGGTTTTGGTGGAGGTTGCGCGTACAAGTAAATGTTCTGGCTTGCAGGTTGTAAGAACAGAATGAGGAAGTATACCAGGATTCTAAAACTGTGATGTGTAAGCTGCTTTTTAAGGACGTGTCTCTCATGTATATCACAATTATTTGTGAGCTGAGACACGGTTTAAAGGTTGCTGGTGCTGGTAAAGAAAAGCTGGTGGTGAGTTCTGTTTGTACACAGAGGATTTTCTTCTTTACAAACTGAATTTCTATGGACGGGTAAAAGAGAGATAATGACCAAAATTGACAATACATGTTCCTCTTCTTGAAATAGTTATATTAAATACTTAGAAGTTGTCTGGTAAAAGAGAGAGTAGTAGCCTCCAACATAAGCAAAAGATAGATTCCAAAGTGTGTGTTTTAGAAAAGTATTATTATATTAAGAGGAAGACAAGGAGGGCCAAGCTAATTAAATCCTCACTACTACTACTCTTCGTTTGACATCTCTTCTGCACTAAGTTTGTGTGACGTGAAGCCGATTTGGTTTGACATTTCTCGGGACAGCGAACATGTTCTCCCCCACCTCGAATTCATCTAGTTATGATCACTTTCTCCACCAAGAGGTGCTTTCACCTTCTCAGAAATCTGCAGGGGCTTGTCCTTTGAATTCCCAGAACCTGCGAGTATACCGGGTTAAAACGATTTGCATGCACCAGAAGGAGCTACAAATTCAATAAGAAATACAAGGATAAGCAATATATATATATAGAGAGAGAGAGAGGTAACATTGACATGTACCAATTCAAAAGTATTTACCTTGATGGTGCTCTTTTTGGTCAGACATTTTTTTGTTTTTTTGGTTTTAATGTGAAAAAAAGGGAAAGAAAGGGTTGAACCATTTGCAGCAGCAGGAGCAACAACAAAATACCTACTACTACCAGAAGACAGATAAGGCTGGGTATTACCTTTACGCCGTTTAGAAACAGGAACATACTCTACATATGAGTCGTCGTCTTCCATGTACTCCTCTTCTTTTGCTTCCTCACCATCCTCATCCTCTTCCTCATTTATATCCATATCTATGGCTACAAAATTGGTGAGAAGATGAAATGAGAGAAGCCTTGAACAATCCCTTTATGTCCACTATCTACACCCACCGGGATATACAAAGTATCTAGGGAGACGTAAATGTAGTCATCTTCACTGATTCCATCTCCATTGCTATCTTTGCATACAACCACAAGCTCCCCATCAATTATGTCAAGGACAGACATAATTACAAAGTGATATCCGAGGAAGGTAGGTTTACGACACCGTATTTCGGCAGGACCATGATATGCAAACTTTCCTCCTTCACCCATTCCTGAGTAAAGAATTAAGTCCGCCCATATCTGTTGCCATTGGAGCTCATGCAAAGCTTCTTCTAGTGTGTTGAGTCTTCGAGCATTTTTGAAAGTTCTCTTGCGCATGATGGAAGGATCCTCATGATCAGCACTCGAAGGTTGTGGTTGGTGCAGTCACACTCCTTTTGCAATTCTCTGGAAACTCCATGTCTTTGAATATGGCATAAAGCTCTCTACAGTATATCCATAACAATGATGCAGGTTGTTAAGCCGATTAAAAAACTCATCTTTCTTTCTGGGGTCGCAAGTCAAACACATACCAAGCGCAGAACGGCCGAGAATCCTCCTTTTCCCAATTATGAAGTTTTCTAACTCCACGGAATTTGGGTAGAAGGATTCAATGTGCACTTGAACGATTCAATGTGCACTTGAAGATATTAAAACATACACATCAATTATAAAAGAAATATAAAAAAAAACAAAAAACAGAAATTATAATAAGTGAGACAAAGAAATCACGTCTAAATTGTTTAAAACTGGGAATCTCTAATAATAATAATTTGAAAAACTTTATTTTGAACAGTCGATATATGACTATATATATATACCATTTGAGGAAATCTGTATCAACATTCAAGAAATACAAACAAAAGTTGTACAAAAAAAACTCACAAGTGAGAGAAATATGCCGTGACACACACATTGAGAGAAATATACTTAACAAGAAACCCTTGATAATGTCATTTTCGATAATTTTTTTTATAAATACAATATTATCGATTAAGAATCCTTATGCTATGTAATTTAGGACCATAATAGATTATTTTCATGGTGTAGTCATTCCTAAATATGTAATGAATGTAATGAAGTAAGTCAGCTTTTGCAACACAGGTTTTTTTCATGTTTGTTAAATAGACTAGATTCACTCTACAAAATGAATTTGTTTAATTTATTTATATGTGTCTCGCTCTTAATACTTACATCTGCGATCTATCACTTGAACAAATCAAAAGTTCCAAATATAGAGAAATCCAATCAGTGGCTTGCCACTCTTCAAAGCATCATATGACAGCAAATTTATGTTTTGAAATAGGATTAGGTTTAATAATTAAACGAGAATATGTATCAATTTAGATTTATAAAGAAGGATTAGAGTTTAAATTTTACAATTAAAAGAGATCATATATCGGTTTGAGTTTATAAATAAGAATTAAAATTTAGATTTTATAATATTAAACGAGTTTATATATCGGTTTAGGTTTACAATGAAGGATTAGGGTTTGGATTTTATAAATAAGGATTAGGGTTTACAACTAAATGTGATCATGAGTCTGTTGGGTTCCGCTAAATTAATATTTTTTTAGTGATTTTTGTTTGTATATTTTATTTATTTAATTTTTAAATTTATTTAAATATAATATGACAGAATAGTTTCATTGGTTATAACAAAATGGATGAAAGTATTGCTCATAAAATTAACTAAATTTGAAGAGATTTATGTATGAGTCCTGTTTTGTGAGACATATCAAACAAATTATTTTAATCGGCAAAATAATCGAGATGCTCTTGTTATGTATTTAGGTTCATCTTTTATGATAGTTATCCTGAAATTGCGGAAGAAATGAATTTGTATTTTATATGCCAAAAGAGAAAACTTGGAGTTGGTTACTCACTTACTCTTACTCTATAACGCATAAACATTTCTTTCAAGTTCCTGATTATCAGATTAGAGGTTTATTATGTATTCAGGACTTGGAAGTTGAAACTATACGTGTGTTATTGCGATCCCACAGCTAAAGAATTAGATTTTCAATCACAAAACCCACAGTTCCAAATATGATTGGTGATCGGATAACAGAAGAAAAACCAGAGAACTTTATGTAAATATGTTCCTATTTGTTTCACCACACACATAATAACAATGTAAACATCAAAATACCATCTCTAAGATTCTGTGGTAGCACTGTTTTAGGTCAAGAAGACGAGAACAAAAAGGATGATGAACAAGACAAGCAAGAAACATATCATCATCATCTGCCCTTTCGCTCCAGCTTTCTTCATTACCATTCCCACTTTTTTCTGTCCCAAAACCATTTTCATTCATTCACATTTTTTATCAAAACAACAAAAAAAAAAAAAAACATTCTCATTGTTTCACTTTCCACTTTCTTAAGGCTTACTTCAATCAATACAGCAACAAGACATTCAAGGTTTACCTGAACAAACTCAAGCCGGTTCTTTGTACTGTCCATCTCCGTATCCAATTCATCTATTATTCTCTCCTGGAACACCCATTAACAAAACACTTGATGTTCCTGATCTCTACTGATATTACTATTGTTAAATAAAATCCCATACATATTACTAACCTGTGCTACAAGTTCATCGTGTATAGTGAGCCCCACTCCTCCAATTCTCTGTACACTTTTACTGAGCTCATCCAATTCTTCATCTTGTTGCCTGAAGCGACAAAAATGATGTCAGGTTATAAAACTACTCTGTTTGAACAAACCTATGCTACAAACTAGTCTTCAAACACTGTAATTTCATAAGCAAATAAAAGACTGCAAAAATATGTAGAAAAAATGAAAGAGCTATACTTGATCAACAACATCTGCCTATCAGATTCTGACTGTACAAAACCGTCATCATCTCTCCCTCCATACTGATCGTATCTATTTGCTTCATTCGCGTTTGGCATTCTCATTAGTTCTCTGCGCACTTCACTTGCATGACCAGCTCCAGAACTAACCTTTCCAGCTAAAACACCAGACTTCACATTCCGCACCTATAAAATGTATCGTAATTTCATGCACAAGTCAACAAACAACAAATTTATCCTACTCTATAAAGCAGTATTCATTACAAAACTTAGAGACAAACCTGTGTCCTAGCATTACTAGTCCATCTCCTCCGTTTTTCAAGCTCAGCTTCATCAATGCCATACCACGAAGGATCTTTTGCTGCAACTGTAATCGCTTTTTCCAGCTCATCTACCTTCCTATCAGTAAAGACAGCTTCAATATCCATGAAAGGACTCTAAATTTGAACAGCACACCTACTTATTCTATTGGAATTTTGATCATGTGGGTTAACTGAGTATTGACATTCCATTCTAACAGATCAGCTAGTGTTCAGCATCCATCATCTCATTAACACAAAATAACAGAATCCATAGAAACACACACACAAAAACTGGGATTAATAGGATAGTGACTAGATACGAGTACCTGCCACTCAATGCTTCCACAAGTAGCAACAAGCTCCTTCGCCACATGCGCTTGGTCACCCATGTCGGGTGAGATACGCTCCCATTTGTGGAATGTAGATTGCAACTTATCAATCTAACAACGCATCCATGACCAAAAACCAAAAACATCAATCACTATCCTTAAAATCTAACAAAAATAACACCTCTGGCAATTCCAAACAACTTACAGAATCCTGAATCTCTTCTTTAACAATATAAAACGGATCTTGCGCTGAAGACATCCTGACACAACTGTGCTACCCTATACACCAAAATAACACAGCTGAGATTACTCAATACAATGAAGTTCATATTCTCAACAATGAATAACACAAACATTAACATAGAAAGTTCTAAGATTGCTCAATTAGGATTCCTAAATCACAATGATCAACTCGGTGAAACTATTAGATCCAGACAATTCCGATTAAATCCTGGCTAATCTAGATTGAAACTTCCTACAGTATGACGGGTTACAGCATTATCAATCTCTATACTTAAGATCGACACAAACCTTAGAAAAAAAATTATTGCGTTTAGAAAAGATAACGATAAGAGGATCAAAGGGAAAGCAAAAATTGATGTACGATGAAACTTGAAGAAGCTTATATTTACCTAGGAAGGATTAATCGAAACGCCGCGACGCGACGGAGATCGAGGAAGAAGAAGAAGAAGAAACGACGGTGAAGCAAAAAAAGGTCCGGCGTGAGACTCGTCTCTCTTACGTAGCAAAACGCATCACCTGTGGTTGGCTTTGAGTGATTCGCTGGAGGAGGAGGATCGCTGAAAAGCTTCGATTTGGGCTTATTGGTGAAGCTTATAAAGCCCATTAACAAACCATAGAGCCCTTTTATTTTAAAAGAAACTAATTCGTTTTTGTAAGATTACGATATAAAGATAATCCGTTATTATTTAATTGACGCAAAATTATACATGTAGAAATTTGATCATAAAATATGTTCATTATAATTTTGTAATACTGTATTAATTTTTGTGGGTGAAAAAATGATACACCGATGACATGCATGATGCATGTACGCACTAACGCACACACACTATTTTTTTAACGTTTTAGGACGATGATGATTGATGAATATGTTAAACTTCCATTTCAGGATTTGGTCGAAGGATGCAAATTGGAAAAGGCTATTGAAAAGGTTAGTTAAAAGGGTGACGACTGACGAGACTTTAAGTCCTTAATAAAGAGACACGAGACAAATAAGAAGTATAATATACCAAACTATTAATGAAGGAAGAAAAGAGTGCATGAAGTTGAAGAAGAAAATGACGTCAGTATTCCATTTAAAACAACCAATAATGCTAAGTTGGTGCTAACGTTTTTTATATACCGACTTTTTTCCACCGTCCATCGTACGATCGTCGATGGTTCTTTGTTGGCATCTTCTCATTTTTAAGACTCCACTACGCCGAAACTACCGACTTAATTAGTTTGACAGTAATTATTAATACCAAACTTGGGTCAGTGTAGAAGAGACAAGAGACACGTAATTTTTAACGAGGTTCAGCAAATGCTTACGTCTTTAAACTTTGTTGAAAATAGTTCTTGAACACAATTACAGTTAGTGTTCAATATTGGACTTACACACACCTAAGATCTTCTCTTAGCTTGTTCCCAATCTATTTCCAACCCACTAAGAGATCCATAAGATCAACAACTATGATCTACATCCACTACTCTCACTTAGAAACAAAACCCTCACCCTTTTTCCCAAAAAATGCCAAAAGGCTTACAAGGTATTTTTCTCTTCTTTTTACGTTCTAGAGGACTAACTTTCTAAGTCGTATACCTTCTATATTTAAGGAATTTCGTGCCTCCCTCAAGGCTAACAACTTTTCTAAAATCAAGAGGAAATATTCCATTTAAATTTATTCGTTGTTAAACGAATATTTCCTAATCCCATTAAATCTTCTAAATATCTTCAACCTTCTTTTTTCTTTGTGCTTCACCTTCAAGTAATATCCCAAAACGTGCCTTAAGTATATCATCATAAATCTTCAAAACCAAGACATACATACAAAATCAACAGGCATTTGATGCACTTATATCGGACAGAGGCTTGTGCATACATCAGATGCTTGTGCCGAGACAGAAGCTTGTGCAGACATATTTTGTACCGCTTCCTGAACTTCATCTTCAACTTGAGCTTGCCCAAATACACTTACATTCTCCCCCTTTTTTTACTGAGTTTTATAACTCAAACACAACACTTTATGATTCTTAAAAGTCCATAACACAACCTCTTGAAGACTCCCCCATAATCAAACAACATCTTGGAAACTCCCTTATAATCAAGAATCATATTCTTCTAACACCATTTCCCCCTGCTTGAGTGGTAAAACTCATTAAAAAAAAATTTTAGAGCTCAAGTCTACGTTGACAAAGCATCTTGAAATATCAACCATTAGTACAAGACTTTGAACAGTCGTCAAACAGAAAGTTGTTTTTCTTCTTATTATCTGGCCTGTGAGACGACATCCTTTGGCTTAACATCTCGTTCTCCATCGTTGTTTCCATTGACCTGAATCTTGGAATTTCACATGCACATGTCTTAGATGTCGTTTCTCGCGTTGAACACCTCTCTAATGCGTTGAGTAGCCACTATCAGAATACAAATGTTTGTCCCTTGATGCTTGCTTTGTGTAGTCTTCAGGAAAATATAAATCATGCTTTTTGATCCAAACTTGATTAAATCTTTGACCCTCTTTGTAATATTTCTTCCTTCTCATGACTTCTGTTACCCTCTTCAAGAACTTGTAGCACTGAGCTTTGATATGACCAGGTTTCCTACAATACCAGCAATCAATCACTCTTCTCTTAATGTTGTTGTGTACAGACGCTTGTCAAGATTTCAGCCGGTTATCACCTGTCTCATTGTTGAAAAAAACATTTCGGACCTTTGATATAGCGACTTGAATTTCCAGATTTTGAAGCAAAAGTTGGTCCTTTAACAAACTGAGTAGCTGAATCACCTCCATGGTAACCCAAACCCCATTTGACATTACATGTTCTACCAGTTGTCAGAATCTTGTCAAGATCCTTTGTTCCTCTGCTCAACATCTTGATGTTTCGTAATTGATCTTCTAAACGTTTTTCTAAATCCGAAGACTTTAATTTCTCCATAGCTAGATCTTCTTCCATATTTGAAATTTTGCTAACGAAGTCATTCTTCTCTGTGACAAGCCTCTAATTTTCTGTTTTCCTCTATGTCAGATCTTTCCTCAGAGTGTTGATCTGATCACTCAGCGATAACTTAAGTTCTTCTTCGGCTGGCTCAGAGTTCTGATCCGCACAACAAGATGTTCCGGAACCTGTCTTAGTGTACGCAACAGTTTGAGAATCTCTCTGAACACTGTCTAAGCTAGCGTATGTTCCATCATCAGACTTCAATTCCAACTTGTCGTCAACAAGTCTGATTGAGCCACAAAGAGCAACAACCTTAGACTTGTTTGTTGGAAGCTTTTGTGTGTTCTTCTTCATTTTTGGCGAATGCAGACTATTGATCCATTTCTTCCTCACTGAAGGCCAATCTGATTTAAAATGACCAAAGCCCTGACAACCATGACACTGAACCTTATTCTTTTTATGTTATCCTATAATCTTCAAAATTTTTCGTCCTTTATGCACCACAAGACTCTCAAGTTCTTCTGTTTTACGAGGCTTTGTGTTATCTTCACTATCACAGTCTGAGCAAACATCAATCCCTTGTGTTTTCTTACCTACATCAGATGATAAGTATTGCAACTCATAGCTTAGCAATTTACTAGCTACCTCCTCAAAAGACATATTGTCTATATTTAGAGCAACATCCATCGCAATTTTCACATGATGATATCTATGAGCAAAACCCCTCCATAATTTCTTGACCAACTTCTTGTTTTTGTAATTTTTTCCAAGAGCTCTAGCTTCATTTCCAATAGCATATATTCTACCACTAAAAGCAGTAATGTTCTCAAACTCATACATCCTAAGGTTCTCAAACTCAGAAATAAGAATATCTAACCTTGTGCGTTTCACACTTGTTGTACCTTCAAAGATAGTTTGAAGAGTCTCCCAAGCCACTTTAGTAGATGTACAACCTTGAATCAATGAGAACTGATCCCTGCGAACGCCACCAAATATGGCTGAAAGTGCCAGAGAATTCTATCTGGACAAAGCTTTGTCAGATTTTGACCACTCTGTGTTGGGTTTTGTAACAACCACCTGATTTCCGTCAGAATCAACAGCAACCTGTTTCGGCAACTCCCATCCAAGTTCAACTGCTTTCCATGCATCTTCATGAATTCCTTTAATTCTATGCATCATCAACACCTTTCACACCCCATAATAATTTGGATCTAACGCCAATAAGTATTTTGCCATGAATAACATCGATTGTGCCTCCATGTTTTTCTTCCCAAGATCTTCACCCGTTTGTTGAGTCAGACTCTGCATAGATGCCCGCTTTGATGCACATAATTTTTAACGAGGTTCAGCAAATGCCTATGTCCTCAAACTTTGTTGGAAATACTTCTTGAACACAATTATAGCTAGTGCTCAATATTGGACTTACACACACCTAAGATCTTCTCTTAGCTTGTTCCCAATCTATTTCCAACCCACTAAGAGATCCATAAGATCAACAACTATGATCTACACCCAGGACTCTCACTTAGAAACAAAACCCTCACCCTATTTCCCTAAGATGCCAAAAGGCTTACAAGGTTTTTTCTCTCTTTTTTACGTTCTAGAGGACTAACTTTCTAAGTCGTAGACCTTCTATATTTAAAGGATTTCGTGCTTCCCTCAACGCTAACAACTTTCCTAAAATCAAGAGGAAATATTACATTTAATTTATTCTTTGTTAAACGAATATTTCATAATCCCATTAAATCTTCTAAATATCTTTAAGCTTCCTTTTTCTTTGTGCTTCACTTCCAAGTAATATCCCAAAACGTGCCTTAAGTATATCTTCATAAATCTTCAAAACCGAGATACACAGACAAAATCAACAGGCCTTAAATGCTCTTATATCGGACAGAGACTTGTGCATACATCATATGTATGTGTCGAGACAGAAGCTTGTGCAAACATATTTTGTACCGCTTCATGAACGTCGTCTTCAACTTGAGTTTGTCCAAATACACTTACAACTTGTTTTTTCTTGAAAATCATTTTTAATGGTTCTAAAAGATTATTGTTTCAACACGATCACTTCCCCATAAAATATATTGCTCATCATGATCTACTTTAGTTTCATCCAAACACGGTCGTCGGCCAATGCAAATTTTGAGATCCACTGCACTTATGACATGATTCAATTACATTAGTTTTGAAATATAACATATGTACTTTCTCGTATAAATTAGAATTTTGTTTGGAGTTTTGACCACTCAGAATGTTTTCGTCTTAGAGTGACATGTATATTCGCTCCTTTAAATCTAGATTTTATTTTAAACTTGAATGGTTAAATCTGAAACTATCGAACGTTGAGATTCTATGCTCTCTAGTCTCTCTTCATTTTAGCAATTCCATAACAAATTTGTGTTTATACAAATCTAGTATCGTCTGATTACCTAAATTATTATACGTATTACGTATACATATAGTCCGTTGATTCAAAGAAGCATCCACTATGTTTAGTTGATGGTCGAGATCCAAAGAAGCATCCACTATGTTCAAATATTTGTAAGTATTAAGGACAAAATTGTTTTTTATTGATATAAAAACTAGTAAACTATTATGAAACACAACACGTAGAAAAGGAACCAAAATAAAAAACGTGCTGTTTTCTATAAGAAGAATAAAGTGGGATATATCCAAAAAGTCAGCGTGAATCATGTGCTACGGAATACGATAAAAACAGCACACGGTCCTATGACCAAGTCCACTCTCATCCGGTGACGTCAAAATAGCATAACATATAGCTTTCTATGACGCACATCCTTACGTAACCATCGTTGACGCTGGACTTTGTGTCTCTGGTTCTCTCTTACTTCATGTACTTATATTTATACCAAAACCTTCCCTTTCCTAATTGGTATATATCTATTAATCTATCTTTTAAAGAGACACTTGAAAAAAATGCAAGGAACGATTTCTTGTACGAGAAATTATAACATGAACACGGTCGGGGAATCTCTACCGCCGCTAACGCTTAAAACGCAAGAAAACGGTGAGAGCGTTCGGACGTTGGTGGAGGAGAACGCGGTGATCGTGATTGGACGGAGAGGATGCTGCATGTGCCTCGTGGTGAAGAGGCTGCTTCTTGGACTTGGAGTTAATCCAGCGGTTCTTGAGATCGATGAGGAAAGGGAAGAGGAAGTGTTGAGTGATCTAGAGAAGATTGGAGTCCATGGCGGCGGAGAAACGGTGAAGTTACCGGCGGTTTATGTAGGAGGGAGGTTGTTTGGAGGGTTAGATAGGGTTATGGCCACTCTTATTTCTGGTGAGTTAGTTCCAATTCTTAAAGAGGTTGGGGCTCTGTGGTTGTAATTGTAATTAAGAATCTGGTTGTTAATATTTCGGCTTTTATAATTGGAGTGTTTATATTTTTTTTATATGTGTACAAATAAATAAACTAAAAATTAAAATCTTAAGTTGAATTTACCTATAGATTGTATAAAATGGTGTTCACTCATTTGTATTGTTCATTGGCTCATTGTATTCTCTGCTTCTACTCTAAATGGATTTGTTTTATATAAAAGATTCTTTAAACAAATGTGAAATGTGTCAAAAACCATATTTTTGGTGTACTACTAGTTAGATGATACTGATTTAAAACGTGGATAAATTAAAGAGTTGAAAAAAAGAAAAAAAAAAACTCTGTTCTTGTTGTTCGCAAAGAACATTTAGCACTAGAGCTTGACATTAGCCTATCCTTTTTTGTGTCTCCATTCATTCTTTCATTCAATCAATTTGATGACATACTCTAAAGATAACCAAATGGAATGAACAATGTGCTTGGATTATCAGTTGGGAGGCCAAAATATTCTTGAAAGGTGTTCAAGAACTCTTGGAAAACAGAGCTGCATAGGTAACGAACTTATGTTAGGGTGTAAAAATCTCAAAAATTGTTAGGGTCCATGTTCAATTTTCTAAAAATGGACCTTAATTACATATAAGTTTTTTTGAAAATTATTTTGGGTATCAAAATATATTACTTTTTATGTTAATTTACATTGCACCTCCCTATCGCCTGCAGTGAATATCTTTTATCTCTAAGCACGTATTTTATTGTTTCCCTCTCTCTTTTTTCCTAGCTACCATTGCATATAGACCTCTCTTATCAAATTAAAAGCTTACATATCTTTATTTTTTTTATCAACAAAATGATTTACAGTAAAACCTCTATAAATTAATACTCTATAAATTAATAAACACTATAAATTAATAAATTTTAGTAGTCCCAAGTCGGGACAGTGTAAAAAATAACAAAATTCGATAAGATAATAAGATAATAATTTTTTTGAAATCCCCATGTAAAATATGGTCTCAATAATATCATAAATTAATAATCATGTAAATTTACATATACTTTTTTTTCTGCTGCGTAAATTTACACGTATATATATATATATATGTTTATATAGTAAAGTATGTTTCTCTTAAACCTCATATTATAAAATAATTGTTATGTTGTATCTTCAAACTATAATGATATAAAATATTCTATAACATTTCATAAAACAGCTAAGACTTTTAAAAGTTTTCAATTTTTAAATATGCATCATTTGCATTTTGATAGTTTGATAGACTATTAAAATATGATAATTTATATTCTTATTCATAAATTTGAATATTTACGTCATTTGTATAAATGATTTTGTCTATAATATTTTTAATTCATTGTCAATAATATTTTTTAATTATTTCAAATTTAATTACAATACCATAAAATTTAAGTACAATATCCAAAATTCTAATCTTATTTTGCAAAAATTGGGATCTCAATTCATAATTTTTTAAAAATTAAACAATTAAGAATATACCTATAAATTAATATTACTATAAATTAATAAAATGTTTTGGTCCCAATATTATTAATTTATAGAGGTTTTACTGTACTTACAAAGGATTAATGAGAAGAAATGAATAGGCAAATGAAAACGTGGAAATGTTGGAATAATGGAAAAATAGAGCTCGTGATGAAAAAAATGTGCAACTAAGGAGTAAGGAGTAAGGACGATGGTTGTTACAGGTAGGCTATATCGACGAAGTAGTACTGCCAAGCTCCGGCTTGTGTGTACCATGATCCAACGTTGATGATGTCGTCTCGTGTTGCTATTCCTGCTTAGTCGCAAATATTTTTACCTGATTCCTAAATTTTTGGCTCATTTTATAGTGTTTGGGAAGGCTTAGCATCACCAAGCTTTTACTTCGGATTTATATGTATTCTATCGTCTCTTTGTAAAACTTAAGTTGAGTCATTGTAGGATTTGCTGGAACAAAGGTACGTTCTCGTTAATTCTTCAAATGGACGTACTGTTTGATTTCAACGTCTTGTGTGCATCATAATTACAATAAAAGCATTCAGGAAGAGACATTAAGTCACATGCTGATGAGTTATCGGTGGCTCCTATTCTTTATCATCTTTCAACTAATACGTTCCATGAAATTTTCATGTGAATTATCTTTTCTCGTGTCTGCAATAATGCAATGACAACAAACAAAGACTTCATAAATATAATATATATATCTTGCTAAGACGGTGACAGCTAAGCTATGAGCATGCTAGGAAATATATTTCAGAAAGAATCGTATCTAATTAATACGACAAAAGAGAGTTGGCTAATCACGTATTCCAATCCTTCATGAGAAAAAAAAAAGATAGCAACCAATACGTGTTTCACCGCGTCACATGAAATCTAATAAAGCTATGAAAGATTTCTAATTTTTCAAAAGTTGTAGTTACTTCTGATTCAATAGCTTCATTAGGTTGCTGCTATAAATACCATATCGCTATGTTTGTCTTCGACTCAAGTCACTCAATAATCACCATGAATAACACTAAGCCATCAATTCTGTTCTCATTCATCTCTTTGTTCCTTCTCTTGTCGGCTGTTGCTAAAAGTGATGGGGAACCAGTCAAGGACAGTAACGGAAAGCCACTTAAAATACAGACCAAATACTTCATCCAACCAGCTTCAGGTAAGAATGGAGGGGGTCTTGTCCCAGCAAGCGTTGACTTAACCCATATATGTCCATTAGGTATTGTCCAAACAGTCCTTCCATTTCAGCCAGGCCTACCTGTTACTATCTCCGATCCATCAGCTTCCTCCGAAGGCAATGTGGTCACAAACACCAGCATAACCATCACGTTCGAGTCACCAATCTGGCTTTGCCCTTCTTCGAAGATATGGGAAGTCGATTCCTCCTCTCCGATTTCCGGCAATATTTATGTAACCACTGGTGGTAGTGCTAACAATGGAAATAGCTTATTCAGGCTTCAGAAATATGGAAACGACGAAAACACTTACAAGCTCGTTCATTACCAGAATGACTCGGACACAAAAGGTAAGAGTATTGGTGCCACTACCAGCTTTTATGGTGCACCCATACTTGTTCTTAATGATGCTGAAGATGATAAGAATGCTTTTCCGATTAAGTTCCGTGAGGTTGGAACATCTGAGAAGATTGCGTTTGAAAAATCGAGTCTAAAGATGTTCCCTTTCTTCTAAACTATAGAGCCTTGAGACTCGAGTTAGGTTGTAATATGCAATAAATAATGGGTTGTAATCCCTTGTAAAAGTAAAATAAAGCAATAAAATGGTTTAAGTTTTTTTTTCTTAAATGAAGTAAAATAGTAATTTAAGAAAACTTAACGTATCATATGCTAAACACAAAATTATTCTTCCTTAGATATCATATTACATGCAAATTTTTGGCAGATAGACATAGACATAGACGACTTTTATTAGTTTGCCCAAAAAAAAAAAAAAAAAAAATGACGAACTTTATTTTTTTAGTAAGTTGAGGTAATGTTAAGCTCCCATACATTTTTAATTAATTTTATAATAATCAAATTTTCATACTAAAATAAAAAACCTTTCATATCTTTTTATTATTATTATTTTTACCTTTCATATCTTCAATTCAGTGCACACACGTTTAACGCCACGCCCAAATTCTTCATGGAAGTGACGAGCTCCAAATCATTTGCATCAAATTCTAAAGAAGAGCAAAGAGTTCCATGTGTTCCAATTTCCAATTCCATATAATATCCTTTATTTATTAGCTTAAATTATTACAACAATTGAAAAAGAAGATCTATTACAGTATTGTTTAGACATATATTATTCAGAAATAGAAAAAAAAAAAGATCAGTAATGTCTGGCGAGGTTAAAGTTACTCCCCCAGGTAAATCCCCAAAAAAAGCTTAAAACCTAAATCTCCCAAAAGCTTTTGAGATAGTTTACTATGGTAGTTACCCAACACCTACACAAAGAATCTGTGCCCTCTCATTCTTTTCCTCATCTTTACTCCATCTCCATTTATATTTATTAGGTTCTATTGATTCTTCATGAAGCTTTCTTTACCCTTACTTGCATCACAAGTAAACCTAAGAAACGAACATGACCCATCGCCTTCATGAACCACCAACTCTCGAATCACCTGCGACGCCTCTTCACTTTTCCCTCCATGCTCATACCCAAAACCGGTCTGAGTATTTTCATAACTAAACCGGTTTAGGTTTACAA
>NC_025687.1:13322167-13325057 GCF_000633955.1 Camelina sativa | reverse complement strand
TCTCTCTCTCTCTCTCTCTCTCTCTCTCTCTCTCTCTCTCTCTCTCTCTCTACAGTGACCTAACAAAATCTAAATCTAGTTACAATCAGAAGGTTCAGAACTAAAAAAAGATAAAATCGAGAGAGACAGAGATCAGAGAGAGAGATCAGAGAGAGAGAGAGCAAGAGACAAAGATGTGAAGGTGATATAGAAAGAGAGGCAAGTGAATGTTNATTTTTTTAGTAAGTTGAGGTAATGTTAAGCTCCCATACATTTTTAATTAATTTTATAATAATCAAATTTTCATACTAAAATAAAAAACCTTTCATATCTTTTTATTATTATTATTTTTACCTTTCATATCTTCAATTCAGTGCACACACGTTTAACGCCACGCCCAAATTCTTCATGGAAGTGACGAGCTCCAAATCATTTGCATCAAATTCTAAAGAAGAGCAAAGAGTTCCATGTGTTCCAATTTCCAATTCCATATAATATCCTTTATTTATTAGCTTAAATTATTACAACAATTGAAAAAGAAGATCTATTACAGTATTGTTTAGACATATATTATTCAGAAATAGAAAAAAAAAAAGATCAGTAATGTCTGGCGAGGTTAAAGTTACTCCCCCAGGTAAATCCCCAAAAAAAGCTTAAAACCTAAATCTCCCAAAAGCTTTTGAGATAGTTTACTATGGTAGTTACCCAACACCTACACAAAGAATCTGTGCCCTCTCATTCTTTTCCTCATCTTTACTCCATCTCCATTTATATTTATTAGGTTCTATTGATTCTTCATGAAGCTTTCTTTACCCTTACTTGCATCACAAGTAAACCTAAGAAACGAACATGACCCATCGCCTTCATGAACCACCAACTCTCGAATCACCTGCGACGCCTCTTCACTTTTCCCTCCATGCTCATACCCAAAACCGGTCTGAGTATTTTCATAACTAAACCGGTTTAGGTTTACAAGATTCTTTGGTTTAGGTTCGGTTGAATTGCCGCATTGCCTAGGTTGTGTTTGGTAGAAGACTTTAGATAGGACTGGTTCACCGTCTTTTTCGTCCTCACTGTTGCCTAAATGATACTGATGCATCACCCAATTCGTCTTCTCCGGCTTCTTCTGGCGACCATAGTTGGTGTAGAGCACTAGGATCTTCTTGAAACCGGCTTCTCCTGATTGCGAAAAAACGGGTCGGGTCTTGCCCGTTTTGTGCCACCTTGTCTCGTGTCCTTCCTCATCTGTACTCACTTTTCTTCGTTTTCGTGTTCCGGTCGTATAAGCCTTTGATGGCCGATGGAAGAAGTGCCGTACTTGCCCGTCTTTGCTTACTCCTACTTGACGTAAGATAGCCATGATAAGTCAAGCATATGTTGATTTGATCACCAATAATATTGGATTTGATGAATTCTTTTTTATAATCATTGTAATCTTACACCAAATTTGTAGAGAGACAAAAAAAATTCTAGATTTAATCATTTGTGTTTGGATAAATCCAAAAATCACAGTTATGAATAAAGTTTATCTATAAAACAGCTAGCACGACAAAAATACATATCTAGCAATATCATTTTATTATATAACCAAAATAAACAAAAAATTGTTTGTGTATAATCCATATATATGCAAACATGTGTTTAAAAAAAAAAGAGAGTTATTTTTGGATAATTCTTAATGTTTTTCATGGTGCTAATTGAGCAAGTTTCTTTTTATATAAATTGTTCTCTCTTTTTTATTCTTTGTTCTGTATTTGATATTACAAAAAAAAAAAAAAGAACGTTACGTACCAGGAAGTTTCTCAGGATGCGTATAACAAATTCCATTCTCTCCTTCGAGCGTTGGTATAAATTCATCGATCAAGGGATGAAGTTTTCGCTTATCCGATGAGACCTTCGCCTCCAAATGCATAAGGATCTCTTTATCCGACGGGTCAAATTTGACTCCNGTACTAAACTAATATTTTAGGGGGGTTGCGTGGACGTCAAGTTAATCAATGGTGCATGTATATACGTTTGCAACATATAATTATTAAATGCATTTTTCCGAATTTTGATTATGACTATTTTGAACCATATTTTCTTTTTCTAGCTAGTTTTCACAGTTTAAATAATATTGCATGTGTTAGTTAGATTTGTGTGAAATTTGTTAACTATGGGGTCTAACCATAATTAGGAAAAACCCTTATGCAAGAGAATATTAAACTAAATCAGGATATATATATAATTTATAAATAAATATAAAAAAGGAGAGAAAGTAATCTCTTCAAAATCAAGAAAGGTGACGAGAGAGATGGAGTGTCGTTATTGAAATTCATTTTCTTTTCCTAATTAACAATTTTAATTGTCAGTTTTAATCATTTTGTATTCACAAAGATATCACATATTCATATATATGCCATATACATCATCTTGATTGATCCTGTAACAAATAAACTAAAGACAAAATCCAAGAACCTAGATCGTGTGAATTATGAGCAGGGGCGGATCTACGTTTATAGCAGGTGGGGCACGTGCCCCAAACACATTTATAAAATTTATTTATGCAATGAACTAACAATGTTTGTTTCTTGGTCTTTTTGGAAAAAGTGCCCCATACTAAGAGGAAGGTCACTGGTTCGAACCTAACAACCTGCAGTTAAAACTCNAAAAACGGGTCGGGTCTTGCCCGTTTTGTGCCACCTTGTCTCGTGTCCTTCCTCATCTGTACTCACTTTTCTTCGTTTTCGTGTTCCGGTCGTATAAGCCTTTGATGGCCGATGGAAGAAGTGCCGTACTTGCCCGTCTTTGCTTACTCCTACTTGACGTAAGATAGCCATGATAAGTCAAGCATATGTTGATTTGATCACCAATAATATTGGATTTGATGAATTCTTTTTTATAATCATTGTAATCTTACACCAAATTTGTA
>NC_025687.1:13318973-13320544 GCF_000633955.1 Camelina sativa | reverse complement strand
TCTCTCTCTCTCTCTCTCTCTCTCTCTCTCTCTCTCTCTCTCTCTCTCTCTACAGTGACCTAACAAAATCTAAATCTAGTTACAATCAGAAGGTTCAGAACTAAAAAAAGATAAAATCGAGAGAGACAGAGATCAGAGAGAGAGATCAGAGAGAGAGAGAGCAAGAGACAAAGATGTGAAGGTGATATAGAAAGAGAGGCAAGTGAATGTTAAGTTTTGGAACTAAAATTTAATTATAATACATTAAATTAAAATAATGTACTAAACTAATATTTTAGGGGGGTTGCGTGGACGTCAAGTTAATCAATGGTGCATGTATATACGTTTGCAACATATAATTATTAAATGCATTTTTCCGAATTTTGATTATGACTATTTTGAACCATATTTTCTTTTTCTAGCTAGTTTTCACAGTTTAAATAATATTGCATGTGTTAGTTAGATTTGTGTGAAATTTGTTAACTATGGGGTCTAACCATAATTAGGAAAAACCCTTATGCAAGAGAATATTAAACTAAATCAGGATATATATATAATTTATAAATAAATATAAAAAAGGAGAGAAAGTAATCTCTTCAAAATCAAGAAAGGTGACGAGAGAGATGGAGTGTCGTTATTGAAATTCATTTTCTTTTCCTAATTAACAATTTTAATTGTCAGTTTTAATCATTTTGTATTCACAAAGATATCACATATTCATATATATGCCATATACATCATCTTGATTGATCCTGTAACAAATAAACTAAAGACAAAATCCAAGAACCTAGATCGTGTGAATTATGAGCAGGGGCGGATCTACGTTTATAGCAGGTGGGGCACGTGCCCCAAACACATTTATAAAATTTATTTATGCAATGAACTAACAATGTTTGTTTCTTGGTCTTTTTGGAAAAAGTGCCCCATACTAAGAGGAAGGTCACTGGTTCGAACCTAACAACCTGCAGTTAAAACTCAATTTTTTGTACTATTCTATGTCTTTTTATTGCTGAAAAAAAACATTTAGGATAAATATAATCTTATTATGTGTCTTTTTATTGCTGAAAAACAACATTTTAGATAAATATAATTTTGTGCCCCATATTACTTTTCTTCCTCGATCCACCACCGATTATGGGCAATGGCTAGATCTTCCTTGAAACGTTAAGTTATGCCCGACGTGACTAACCATAATTTCACGTATATACAGTAGAATTCATCATTCACAAAATATATAATAGATTAAAGAGAAATTTTTAGATCCTACACCACCTATCATTTTATTTATATGTTAGACCAACTTGGTGAAGTAAGAAGACCATATCTTCACGCACAGTACAAAATCTCGTGTATAGCAAGTTACCTATACCCAAAATCTTCAATTATTTGCTCATTGACNGTCAAATATAAAGTAAACAAATTGATAACTAGAGAGCATGTAGGTGAATTAATGGTTTAACATTTGTAACCTGGTCGTCTTGGTGATGGATCTTGTGTCCACAAGAAGGACAAGTGATCATAATAGGAGATTCAACGATAATCTTGGAATCTGGACCGCTCGTGACACATGATTGAGATTGGTCTTTGAGTTG
>NC_025687.1:13313351-13318134 GCF_000633955.1 Camelina sativa | reverse complement strand
TCTCTCTCTCTCTCTCTCTCTCTCTCTCTCTCTCTCTCTCTCTCTCTCTCTACAGTGACCTAACAAAATCTAAATCTAGTTACAATCAGAAGGTTCAGAACTAAAAAAAGATAAAATCGAGAGAGACAGAGATCAGAGAGAGAGATCAGAGAGAGAGAGAGCAAGAGACAAAGATGTGAAGGTGATATAGAAAGAGAGGCAAGTGAATGTTAAGTTTTGGAACTAAAATTTAATTATAATACATTAAATTAAAATAATGTACTAAACTAATATTTTAGGGGGGTTGCGTGGACGTCAAGTTAATCAATGGTGCATGTATATACGTTTGCAACATATAATTATTAAATGCATTTTTCCGAATTTTGATTATGACTATTTTGAACCATATTTTCTTTTTCTAGCTAGTTTTCACAGTTTAAATAATATTGCATGTGTTAGTTAGATTTGTGTGAAATTTGTTAACTATGGGGTCTAACCATAATTAGGAAAAACCCTTATGCAAGAGAATATTAAACTAAATCAGGATATATATATAATTTATAAATAAATATAAAAAAGGAGAGAAAGTAATCTCTTCAAAATCAAGAAAGGTGACGAGAGAGATGGAGTGTCGTTATTGAAATTCATTTTCTTTTCCTAATTAACAATTTTAATTGTCAGTTTTAATCATTTTGTATTCACAAAGATATCACATATTCATATATATGCCATATACATCATCTTGATTGATCCTGTAACAAATAAACTAAAGACAAAATCCAAGAACCTAGATCGTGTGAATTATGAGCAGGGGCGGATCTACGTTTATAGCAGGTGGGGCACGTGCCCCAAACACATTTATAAAATTTATTTATGCAATGAACTAACAATGTTTGTTTCTTGGTCTTTTTGGAAAAAGTGCCCCATACTAAGAGGAAGGTCACTGGTTCGAACCTAACAACCTGCAGTTAAAACTCAATTTTTTGTACTATTCTATGTCTTTTTATTGCTGAAAAAAAACATTTAGGATAAATATAATCTTATTATGTGTCTTTTTATTGCTGAAAAACAACATTTTAGATAAATATAATTTTGTGCCCCATATTACTTTTCTTCCTCGATCCACCACCGATTATGGGCAATGGCTAGATCTTCCTTGAAACGTTAAGTTATGCCCGACGTGACTAACCATAATTTCACGTATATACAGTAGAATTCATCATTCACAAAATATATAATAGATTAAAGAGAAATTTTTAGATCCTACACCACCTATCATTTTATTTATATGTTAGACCAACTTGGTGAAGTAAGAAGACCATATCTTCACGCACAGTACAAAATCTCGTGTATAGCAAGTTACCTATACCCAAAATCTTCAATTATTTGCTCATTGACAACAGGTTCTTCACCAAAAATTATTTACCCCTTATACGTATTTTTTCCAATGTTGTCCTTAATTAAGGTAGACCTAATATTGAGTTTCTTACTTAATAACATAATATTTTTTAAAGAATATCTATAACTAGAATGTACTACCATCGATAAAAGATATTTAAGAGGTCAACCATTTTTTTCTATAAATGCTATGGTAATTCTGTTTATTTTGTATAAGCAGTCGGGTCCTTGATGGAGATGCGAAGCTTCTTCAACAAGAAACTAATAATATTCTCAGCCAAAAAAAAAGTAAGTGAAAGACAAAGAAAACGAAACAGCTTACGGAGAAAGCTTTTAGGGATGATTAATTTTAAATATTTCATCCGTTTTAACATTAAATAAGTCTGTTTCATTCAATCTTATATATTATTTAGAAAATTTGTGGCAACAACAATTTTTTAATATACAATAAGGCAAACGATTATTTTTTTATATAAGATTGTTTGAAATTATATGAAAAACAATTAGGTCACTACTTGATTGGTTCACAACAATTATACGATGTTATTGAGTTATTATCTTATATGAGAAGGTTTTCTTAACTGGAGATGACACTTGGCTTACTATAGTTCTGACATCTGTATTTTTTTTGTTTGGATATAATTAACTATAGTTTAGAGCAAATTAACTACAGGCCCATAAAACCAAAAAAAAAAATCATTTACATTTTCTTGGGTTTAATTTATAGGTTTGAATTCTTGGGTTTAATTTTTGTGTTTGAATCTTATATAATTTTCACGGTCACAAACAAAATCAAATTTAAGTAAGATGGTGCATAGGTATTATTTAAGTAAATTAGTTTAATTTTTTTAAAAAAATAGTTTATATAAAATTAAAATTAAGCTTACTTTCTGGAAAATTACGTAAGATTGTGAGATGGTTTTGATCTAATTTTATAATTATTTTGTTCTTTCCACACTTATTATTTCAAACGTCATGGTATTTTTGAATTACATAAATTTATAAGTTTTCGTATTAGGAATTTCAGAATAAATTATGAACATAATCAATTATGTGTTGATTTGAAATAATACCATCATTTTATGCATTGCCTTATACCCACTATTTTCCTCAATTTTCATTTTTTTTTTATATCACTTCTTATTTTTAACTTATTATTTTGAAACACTTACTAATTTATGATCATTAATATTTGATTTCAATTTTTTCTCCTTCTTAAAGGCTCAAACATTTTATAAATTTTCGTTTTCTTAAAACAACCTATTACCATACAAACACTTCCTCTTTCTTCGTATTAGGAATTTCAGAATAAATTATGAACATAATCAATTATGTTTTGATTTGAAATAATACCATCATTTTATGCATTGCCTTATACCCACTATTTTCCTCAATTTTCATTTTTTTTATATTACTTCTTATTTTTAACTTATTATTTTGAAACACTTACGAATTTATGATCATTAATATTTGATTTCAATTTTTTCTCCTTCTTAAAGGCTCAAACATTTTATAAATTTTGGTTTTCTTAAAACAACCTATTACCATACAAACACTTCCTCTTTCTTCGTATTAGGAATTTCAGAATAAATTATGAACATAATCAATTATGTTTTGATTTGAAATAATACCATCATTTTATGCATTGCCTTATACCCACTATTTTCCTCAATTTTCATTTTTTTTATATTACTTCTTATTTTTAACTTATTATTTTGAAACACTTACGAATTTATGATCATTAATATTTGATTTCAATTTTTTCTCCTTCTTAAAGGCTCAAACATTTTATAAAGTTTGGTTTTCTTAAAACAACCTATTACCATACAAACACATCCTCTTTCAGACTATTGTGAAAACTAAAACATTTACTTTCTGTTCTATCCTAATCTCCAACGAACAACAAAACACCGATAACTATAGTATCGTTGTTCGGATCATCCGTTTTTGGGAAGTTTCTACTTTAAAAGAAATATTATCTTACTAAGTCTTGAATATTTTTTTCCCCAAAAATGTAAATTATTTTAACTATTGTTCATCTTTTGATGATTTATGCAATCATTTAAAAATATTTGTAAAAGAAAATAAATAATTTCATGTGTATTTGATTTTAAAAGAATTTTAATATAATGATGTTAGGCGTCAGATTCTTAGAGTAAGAGTTGAAATAAACCTTACTATATTATATCATCTAATAATAAAGTAAAGTTTTCTTTTGGAAAGCTACAAAAGATTATCATTTATAATCTCTTCTTTCACAAGTGTCATTTTGTTTCTTTTAATTTTTAGTGTAACAAATTTATTCAATTGAATTTACATAATAAAATTTTCGCTTAACAAATAATTTGATGATTAAATAGTTTAAGGATATAAGATTATAATACATATATTTGGGTTGTATAGGATAATGTCGAGTAATATTTGGCTGTTTTATCTCCACACTTTAATATAAATAATTCACATTATCTTGATATTACATTATTTTATTTCATTTTCAATCCATTTAAATTAAACTAAAGTATATTTTAATATATAATATTTAAATAACTAAATGAGAATTGAATATATTTTTTTGATAAAGAGATAACTGTATATATTTTTGTTTAAAGAGAGAAGTGAATATATATATAAATTCATGACTTGATTAGCTAAGATGCCCGTTCATAGATCTATATTTATAATATATAACTCTTGAATATATATTTAAAACAATAGAAAATTTTAGTTATTAATTCACAATAATGTATTTTTATAAACGAGACACATTTTTTATTAACTTTTCTATTCTATCTCATCAATCCCATATGTTGTACTAACTCTCATTTTTGTAACTTTCATAATATTTATAGTAATGCAATGAGTGATTAATAATAGTATTTAGAAATATTACATATATAAGAAAATATATTAATATGTAATGATTACATATCTATAACTCTCACAAAGTTTTTGTGACTCCTATAACAATGAAATACTCTCTCTTTCTTTTAATTTAGTTGTCGTTTTAGATTTTCAATGAAAATGTTTGGTGAATATTCCAGTTTTCTCCGTACTATTTTAAAGTTTTGACCAATGAAATATTTCTAAAAATATATTAATAAAGGGTAAAACAGATAATTTAATAGTTGTTTTTTAATTTATGCGAGAAAACCTTAAACGACAAGTTATAAATCGGAGAAAGTATAAATTACATTAACTAATTGATATAAAGATTAATGCATTTATTATCCAATTAAATAATAAGTTTTACAAATGCTCTTAACTACAATTTCTCTTATAAATAGAATGATACACATTTTACTAACTCTCATATCAAAAATCTTACATAATATTTTTATTTAATTAATATTGTCTTAACTAACAATCTCCAAAATTACAAAAAAAATATCCAAAAATAACGTAAACT
>NC_025687.1:13308878-13313303 GCF_000633955.1 Camelina sativa | reverse complement strand
GGGGGGGGGGGGGTTAAGTATGCAATTAGTATTAAAAATTAGAGAAATAGTTTATTATGTCAAAATGTAGCAAATAATCAGTCGATTTTATTGTTTTTACCTTTTTCTTAGAAATATTTCTCTATTTATATAATGAGACAGCCGATATTTTTTAATATATGAGTGAATTTGTAACATATTTTTTTTGTCAAAAGAGTTTATTTTTTTGGTTGTCAAAAGAGTGAATTTGTAATATATGATCATCAAATAGGCTAAACCTACAAAAAGTAGTACCAAAAGTCATCCAATTAGGATGAATGAATGATAGCTAATTAGCTATTTGGGATACAAAATGCAGATTTCCAGATAAAATGGGATACAAAATAGTTAAAAATCCATTGGAATGCTAAAAGGGCATTTTCGTTTGTACTATTTACCAAATGGTTAACCAATTTATTTTATGTTCAATTGGTGAGTATTCTATGAATAATCATGTTATTATCTGTACTATTTGGATATTAAGCCAAGAACATATTATAGAGTTCACTTTGTTCACACAGCTATTAATTAGTATGACTATTCTCGAAAAGTCAAAATGGTCTCACCAAGTTAACATTAAACTTAAAAGTTAAAACTGCATTTATTTATAGATTGTTGTAAAAGTCTATATTATTTTCTTAGGGGGGTGTATTCAAACCATGATTTTGGAGAATTTGATGGGATTTAGGAAATTTAGAATTTTGATAGATTTTAGGGAAGTTCATATGATTTTCTGTAAAATTCTTTCAAATCTCACCTAAAACCATGAGATTTGGATTTCTGTATTTTTAACTAAACAAATCCTCCAGAATCCTCCAGAATCCTAAAAATTATTAAAATCATAATCCACAAAACTGTTTTGAATAACAGTGGATTTTAAAGTAGATTTTTAAATCATCAGTTCAATAACAAGGGATTTTAATGGATTTTAAAGTAGATTTTTAAATCATCAGTTCAATAACAGTGGATTTTAATAGACTTTTTAAAATCCATGATTGAATAACATAGAATTTATAAATTTCACACAAATCACTTAAAATGTCAAGTTGAATACACCCCCTTAGTAAGTTAAACGTTTTCTCTTTGTTTTTTTTTTCTTTCTGTTTTTAGATTTTAGGAAGAAAAAAATGAAAGCAAGTTCGGTTTAAGTGGTTATTGTTTCTTCTCTTTGTGGGCTTTTAAGAAACTTAAGAAAACAGCGAGCTAGTTTCAAAATTTACCAAACATATATTAAATGTGGACCGAGCTTTTGTTCCAACTTCATTATCAAATGTGTCATATTCGTGACAAGTTGGAAAACTCAATCATAATGATCCGATTTTGTCCGTAAATTCTAAAAAATTATATGCGCTATAGACACACAAAAAGTGTTATATATTTTACCATTACTGTAATATTCACACATGTAGTATACATATATATAAAATAAAACATAAAGAAATCAGGTAGATAACAAAAAATTCCAATAAATACTAGTATTATATTTCACTTAGTATTTAACATATATTTAGCTCTAGAACTAAAATCACCATCACCGAATCTCACTTATCTCTTCTTGTTATCTTGTACATAAGAAATATAAAATGTGTAAATGACCCCAAAACAAAGACAATAGAGTTCACTAAAAACGAAAAGAAAAACAAAATTCATATAGGGATTGAAAACTTCATTCAACTTATGTTTTAACTTTTAAGGAAAAAAAAAAAAGTGATTTCTCCAAGTTGTAAAATCTAAACATATTTTACCTAAACCTTGTTTGTAATGGGCCTTTGACAAATTAGATTCAGCCGAAATGTAAGACGCATTCAAAAATGTGGGAAAACCATGTAGGTCCGATGCTATGCCCATTTAAAAAAACCATATGACCCAAAGTGTGAGTGTGTACCGTGTGGTTGTGGGTCATAATAACTCAATTACTCAAGTGTTATAAAAATTATTAATGATGTATCTGATCATTTCGCAATCCTCACCCTTATCTATCCAAACTCTTGGTCCCTACTATGCTTTCCATTATAATAACTTTTGTTTCTTATAAATTATGTAATATCCACAAACCTAATGTATATGCTATTTCCTTTACTCATATTACCTAGTACCAACCATTAGCAACAAGACTATACCAAAATTACTAGAACTAGAGAAGCTGCTTAGTTGCATGATCATATCTATTAAAAAAAGGCTTTACAAAAACAAAATTGACATGGAAGTGTGATGCTTGTTCTAGAAGAAAGACAAACAAATTATATAGAATCTCTCTCTATTAAAACCTCATCATGAAACAAGTTGAAAACAATAACAAAAAGGAAATGCAAAACAAAGAAAACAAAAATTGAGAGAAATTATTTTGAGAGAGTGAAAGAGACAGAGAGACAAGGCAAAAGATGAGGGTGAGGTGTCAGTGTCCCTTAATGAATGATAACAATGTGGGCTTTCAATGCTTTTTGGCCCACTTTTTATTAATTTTCCTCACCCAACAGCTCATATTTTTAGTAGAGATTCTTTTACCTATTTCTGTATCTAATAATCCAATCTTAACGTAAATTATCTTACTTTGATCATCTAAGCTTAGGTAATGTTGAGACGTCATTGTTTTTGTGTTTGTTTTGTTTACTACTCAACCACTAGTACTACAAGTTATCTTCTAGTTGTTTTAAATGCCATTATTAAGAGCTGACTAATTGCGATTAAATGAATTTTTAACGTACCTAACTACCACCTGTCGAGTTAGATGACTTAACTACTTTTTTTATTTATTTGGAAAAATGTCTTTGTTAAAATATAGTTCTCGAAAAGTCTTAATTGTTATATAAATAAATAAAACATACGTTGTTTATTATACTCCTTATTTGTCATGTCACTTATGTTTGTCATTAGACAAATCAGACTTCTTCAAACAAAGAATCAGAAGAAGTAAGAGAGATCTTTTTCGCAGGAAAAGTTGATATTAGTCATCTCATGTGCCAAGTCTGATTACATATCTGATGCCTCACGTACGGATAGAGTAAGTAAATGAAATAACAGAACCTGAATTCTTTTTTTTTCTTTGGAAAGAGTCGAAAAGGTAGTATGAGAAAAGTTGAGAATTTAAGAGCCATGTGAATCTACAGTGACAGATACTGTACACGAGCCTCCAAAGAGTTTCACTAAAAACGAGAGAGAGAGCCCACGCTTTTAAAAAGATTCAGGTTTCACACAGACATGTTCCTACAATTACCTTGAATCTGTGTACACCTAATATGGAAACTCTTTAAATGCATGTTAACGCCAGATTATCGCATTTTTTTCATTCGCATTTACTTGAAATATAGAAAAAAAGAACTCTTACAAACCAGAGTTACTAGTTACTAACTTACTACAGTAGCTTGCTTTACAGTGGAGACTGAAACACTGAATTAGAAACTTTTTTTTCTTGATATATATAATATAAAAACTCAACAATCTCTAATTCAATGCCCCTAATTCACAGCTTCAAGCACCAAAAATTGAGAGAGCTTTTTTTTTGTTTTTGGGCAAAAAAAACACTTTCTATCTCCATTTTGTGGTACGGTCTCTCAAGCTACACTTCCCTGGTCTGAGGTTTCTTCGTGGTAATAAGGTGTTAACTTGCCATCTTTGTCATCTCTTATCTTGTTTTGGCTTTCCTCGTCTCCACCGCCAATTTCTTGCAACATCTTAACCACACGCCTCATCGAGGGTCGGTTAATGGGCAACGGACTCGTGCAGAGAAGCCCGACGTTGAGGATCTTGCTTATCTCTTCTTTGAAACAAGAGTCGAGTTTCGGGTCTATCACATGCTCTATGCCTTTTTGGTCTAGTGTAGTGCAAACCCATTTCACCAAATCCTTCTCCCCAAGTTCTGGATCAACTGGGCGTTTTCTAGTCACTATCTCTAGGATCACTACCCCGAAACTGTAGATGTCGCTCTTCTCGTTCACACGAAGCGTGTATGCGTATTCTGCAAAGTAGTTTGAAATCAAAAGTTATGGAGGGAAACAAACAAACAAACAAACAAATAAATTTTTTTTTTGAAATATTCCATTAATGGAGAAGTGAGAAGGTGTGGAGCCATGGTATCAGACATGTCTCAATAGATAGTGAATGCTCATTTAAGTCTCAACTAATAAAAAAACTTAAATGTGGTTCATCTGAATCTCCGTGCAACATGTACTAAATGAGCATTACTACCATAAGCAAAACTGATGATTATAATCATGCAAGCACATTTAAGTTGAATCATAAGACTAACCTGGTGCAATATAACCGCATGAACCAGCGATCACTGACATCGACTTAGGGGCTTTTCCGGTCAAGTCCACAGCTTTAGCCACACCAAAATCAGCAACTCTAGCACCATAATCTCCATCAATCAAAATATTGTTGGACTTAATATCTCTATGCACAATCGGA